>NC_091989.1:2066505-2366505 GCF_044704955.1 Pristiophorus japonicus | reverse complement strand
AAAAAGGAGAGCGGTCCTCCTCACAGTCTACGGGGCACCGACCGACTGCCTCATGAAGAACCTTCTGGCTCCGGTGAAACCCACAGATAAGTCGTATGAGGAGCTGTGTACACTGGTTCGGGAGCATCTTAACCCGAGGGAGAGCGTGCTGATGGTGAGGTATCGGTTCTACACGTGCCAGCGATGTGAAGGTCAGGAAGTGGCGAGCTACGTCACCGAGCTAAAGCGACTTGCAGGACAATGTGAGTTTGATGGCTACCTGGAGCAAATGCTCAGACTTTTTTGTACTGGGCATTGGCCACGAATCCATCCTACGAAAACTTTTGACTGTAGAGACACCGACCCTCAGTAAGGCCATTGCGATAGCACAGGTGTTTATGTCCACCAATGATAACACCAAACAAATCTCTCAGCACATAAGTGCTAGCAATGTTCATAAATTAACTGCAACTGTGTTTGCGAGCAGAAATGTACAGGGCAGAACCCATGAGTCTGCAACTGCCAGCAGGCCTCAGGTGACCCAGATGACTGAGTCCCCAACAAAGGATGCATGCAAGGCAATTCACACCTTGTTGGTGTTGTGGAGGCTTCCATTCAGCCTATTCATGCCGCTTCAAATGGTATGTTTGCAAGAGCTGTGGAACAATGGGGCACCTCCAACAAGCTGCAAGCTCTGTAAAACCTGCTAACCACCATGTGGCAGAGGAAGATCGGTCCATGGTGGATCAAAGCAATTTCAAGCCTCAGAGAGGAGGCAGATGCTGAAGTACAAGGGGTGTACACATTTTGACGAAATGTCCACCTATAATGCCAAACGTAAAATTTGAATGGCTTAACCGTAGCCATGGAACTGAACACTGGCGCTAGCCAATCCATCATGAGTAAAAAGATGTTTGAGAGACTGTGGTGCAACAAAGCATTCAGACCAGCCCTGAGCCCCATCCACCGGAAACTGAGAACGTACACCAAAGAGCTCACCACTGTCCTGGGCAGCACCATGGTCAAGGTCACCTATGAGGGCATGGTGCATGAACTGCCACTCTGGATTGCCCCGGGCGATGGCCCCACACTGCTTGGAAGGAGCTGGTTGGGAAAAATCCGCTGGAACTTGGATGACATCCTAGCGCTAGCACATGTCGATGAGGCCTCACATACCCAGGTTCTGAACAAATTTCCTTCCTTTTTTGATCCTGGCATTGGAAACTTTTCCGGGGCAAAGGTGCGGATCTACTTGGTCCCAGAGGCACGATCCATTCACCATAAGGTGCGAGCGGTACCTCACATGATGAGAGAGAGAGTGGAAATCGAGCTGGACAGGCTGCAACACGAGAGCATCATCTTCCCAGTGGAATTCAGCAAGTGGGCTAGCCCGATTGTTCCAGTACTCAAAAGTGATGGCACGGTCAGGATTTGCAGCGATGATTAAATAACTATTAATCGTTTCTCGCTACAGGACCAATACCCGCTACCTAAGGCAGATGACCTATTTGCGACGCTGGCAGGAGGCAAGACGTTCACCAAGCTCGATCTGACTTCGGCCTACATGATGCAGGACCTGGAGGAGTCTTCGAAGGGCCTCACCTGCATCAACACGCACAAGGGACTATTCATCTACAACAGATGCCCGTTTGGAATTCGGTCGGCTGCAGCGATCTTCCAGAGAAACATGGAGAGCCTTCTCATCTCTGTACCACACATGGTGGTCTTTCAGGACAACATATTGGTCACGGGTCGAGACACCGCCGAGCACCTACAAAACCTGGAGGAGGTCCTCCAGCGACTGGATCGCGTAGGGCTGCGTCTGAAGAGGTTGAAATGAGTCTTCATGGCAACAGGTGGAGTTTTTTGGGAGAAAGATCGCGGCGGACGGCATTCGGCCCACGGACACCAAGACAGAGGCTATCAGGAACGCGCCCAGGCCACAGAGCGTCACGGAGCTGCGGTCGTTCCTGGGACTCCTCAACTATTTTGGTAACTTCCTACCGGGGTTAAGCACCCTCTTAGAGCCCCTACATGTGTTATTGCGTAAAGGTGAGAACTGGGTATGGGAAAAAAAAACAAAGTAATTGCTTTTGAGAAAGCCAGAAACATTCTATGCTCCAACAAGCTGCTTGTACTGTATAACCCATGTAAAAGACTTGTGCTAGCATGTGATGCATCGTCATACGGAGTCGGGTGTGTATTACAACAAACTAACGTTGCGGGGAAGTTGCAACCTGTCGCCTATGCCTCCAGGAGCTTGTCTAAGGCCGAGAGGGCCTACAGCATGATTGAGAAAGAGGCATTAGCGTATGTGTTCGGAGTAAACAAAATGCATCAGTAGCTGTTTGGCCTCAAATTTGAGCTGGAAACCGATCACAAGCCCCTCACATCACTGTTCACTGAAAACAAGGGGATAAATACTAATGCCTCAGCCTGCATACAAAGGTGGGCACTCGCGCTATCAGCGTATAACTATACCATCCACCACAGGCCAGACACCGAGAACTGTGCAGATGCTCTGTCGGCTACCATTGCCCACCATGGGGGTAAAAATGGCGCAGCCCGCAGACTTGTTGATGGTCATGGAATCGTTTGAAAATGATAAATCACCTGTCGCAGCCTGCCAGATTAGGACTTGGACCAGCCAAGATCCTCTACTGTCCCTAGTAAAAAAAACTGTGTACTGCATGGGAGCTGGGCCAGCATCCCCATTGAAATGCAAGAGCTAATCAAGCCGTTCCAGTGGCGAAAGGACGAGCTGTCCATTCAGGCAGACTGCCTGTTGTGGGCTAACCGCGTAGTGCTACCCAAAAAAGGGCAGCGAGACGTTCATCATACACCCGGCTACAGTAATGATGAAAGCGATAGTCAGATCGCACGTGTGGTGGCCCGGTATTGACTCTGACTTAGAGTCCTGTGTACGGCAATGCAGCGTATGTGCTCAGTTGAGGCACCACTAAGTTTGTGGTCCTGGCCCTCCAGACCACGGTCGAGGATCCATGTCGACTATGCGGGCCCGTTTCTCAGTAAAATGTTCCTGGTGGTGGTGGATGCTTTTTCAAAATGGATTGAATGTGAAATAATTTCGGGAAGCACCACCACCGCCACCATTGAAAGCCTGAGGACCATGTTTGCCACCTATGGCCTGCCTGACGTACTGGTCAGTGACAACGGGCCATATTTCACCAGTGCCGAATTTAAAGAATTCATGACCTGCAATGGGACCAAACATGTCACCTTGGCCCCGTTGAAACCAGCCTCCAATGGGCAGTCAGAGCGGGCAGTACAAACCATCAAACACAGCCTTAAACGAGTCACAGAAGGCTCACTCCAAACCCGTCTGTCCCGAGTACTGCTCAGCTACTGTACGAGACCCCAGTCGCTCACAGGGGTGCCCCCGGCTGAGCTACTCATGAAAAGGACACTTAAAACCAGACGCTCGCTGGTTCACCCCAACCTGCATGATCAGGTAGAGAGCAAGCGGCAACAACAAACTGTAAACTATGGTCGCGCCACTGTGTCACGGGAAATTGATCTGAATGACCCTGTGTATGTCCCAAGTGGATCGCGGGCACGGTGATAGTTAAAGAAGGGAAAAGGGTGTTTGTAGTCAAACTAGACAATGGACAAATTTGCAGAAAGCACCTGGACCAAACGAGGCTGCGGTTCACAGACTGCCCTGAACAACGACACCACCCCGGACCAGGAAATTAAACCCATCACGCCCAACAGCCCAGCAAGGCCAGGCTCACCTAACAGCCCTGCAGGGCCAACAACACGCCAGCCCAGCGAGGGCACAGCCAACACACCAGAACAGACATTTGTACCGAGGCGGTCCACCAGGGAAAGAAAGGCTCCGACCGCCTCACCTTGTAAATAGTTTTCACTTTGACTTTGCGGGGGGGAGTGATGTTGTGTATCTGTAAAGCATGCATTCCCATGTTCCACCACCAGGGAGCTCATCCCCTGAAGTCCCAAGGGATCCCAGCATCCCTTTGGAGCACTATATAAGCCGGTCCCTAAGGCCTGTTCCTCACTCTGGAGTGTCTTATTAAAGGCTGAGGTCACTGTTACTTTAACCTCCCTGTGTGCAGCCTCATCTGTGTTAGGAATACAATAGATAGAATAGAATGAATAACAGTAATCCTATCCGGAATTACCATTTAAGGCATGTATAAGCCAGATTGGAGGAAGCGCTGTACTAATCAATCATAGAAACATAGAAACTAGGCCCTTCGAGCCTGCACCACCATTCAATAAGATCACGGCTGATCATTCACGCAGTACCCCTTTCCTGCTTTCTCTCCATACCCTTTGATCCCTTTAGCAGTAAGGGCCATATCTAACTCCCTTTTGAATATATCCAATGAACTGGCCTCAACAACTCTCTGCGGCAGGGAATTCCACAGATTAACAACTCTCTGAGTGAAGAAGTTTCTCCTCATCTCAGTCCTAAATGGCTTACCCCTTATCCTTAGACTGTATCCCCTGGTTCTGGACTTCCCCCAACATTGGGAACATTCTTCCAGCATCTAACGTCTCCAGTCCCATCAGAATTTTATATGTTTCTATGAGATCCCCTCTCATCCTTCTAAACTCCAGTGAATACAGGCCCAGCCGATCCAGTCTCTCCTCATATGTCAGTCCTGCCATCCCGGGAATCAGTCTGGTGAACCTTTGCTGCATTCCCTCAATAGCAAGAAAGTCCTTCCTCAGATCAGGAGACCAAAACTGAACACTATTCCAGGTGAGGCCTCACCAAGGCCCTGTACAACTGCAGTAAGATCTCCCTGCTCCTATACTCAAATTCCCTCGCTATGAAGGACAACATACCATTTGCCGCCTTCACCGCCTGCTATACCTGCATGCCAACCTTCAATGACTGATGTACCATGACACCCAGGTCTCATTGCACCTCCCCTTTTCCTAATCTGCCATTCAGATAATATTCTGCCTTCGTGTTTTTGCCACCAAAGTGGATAACCTCAGATTTATCCAAATTATACTGCATTTGTCCGCTCACCTAACCTGTCCAAGTTACCCTACAGCCTCCTAGCATCCTCCTCACAGCTCACACCACCACCCAGCTTAGCGTCATCCGCAAACTTTGATATTACACTCAATTCCTTCACCTAAATCATTAATGTATAGTGTAAATAGCTGGGGTCCCAGTACTGAGCCCTGCGGCATCCCACTAGTCACTATCTGCCAATCTGAAAAGGACCCATTTATCCCGACTCTCTGCTTCATGTCTGCCAACCAGTTCTCTATCCACGTCAGTACATTATCTCCAATACCATGTGCTTTAATTTTGCACACCAATCTCTTGTGTGGGACCTTGTCAAAAGCCTTTTGAAAGTCAAAATACATCACATCCATTGGTTCTCCCTTGTCCACTCTACTAGTTACATCCTGATCTAGCTAACTGATCTATAATTACCCTTTTTTTCTCTCTCCCTCCTTTTTTAAAAAGTGGTGTTACATTAGCTATCCTCCAGTCCATAGGAACTGATCCAGAGTCGATAGTGTTGGAAAATGATCACCAATGCATCCACTATTTCTAGGGCCACTTCCTTAAGTACTCTGGGATGCAGACCATCAGCCCCAGGGGATTTATCAGCCTTCAATCCCATCAATTTCCCTAACACAATTTCCCGCCTAATAAGGATTTCCTTCGGTTCCTCCTTCTCACTGGACCCTCGTATTTCCGGAAGGTTATTTCTGTCTTCCTTCATGAAGACAGAACCAAAGTATTTGTTCAACTGGTCTGCCATTTCTTTCTTCCCCATTATAAATTCACCTGAATCTGACTGCAAGGGTCCTACGTTTGTCTTCACTAATCCTTTTCTCTTCACATATCTATAGAAGCTTCTGCAGTCAGTTTTTATGTTCCCAGCCAGCTTCCTCTCATACTCTCTTTTCCCCTCCTAAATGGGTACTTTTCAGAATGGCAGGCAGTGACTAGTGGGGTACCACAAGGTTCTGTGCTGGGGCCCCAGCTGTTTACATGCTACATTTAATCCCCTCATCTAAATCATTAATGTACAATGTCCAAATTTGCGGATGACACTAAGTTGGGTGGCAGTTGGGTGGATGCTATGAGGCTGCAGAGTGACTTGGATAGGTTAGGTGAGTGGGCAAATGCATGGCAGATGAAGTATAATGTGGATAAATGTGAGGTTATCCACTTTGGTGGTAAAAACAGAGAGACAGACTATTATCTGAATGGTGACAGATTAGGAAAAGGGGAGGTGCAACGAGACCTGGGTGTCATGGTACATCAGTCATTGAAGGTTGGCATGCAGGTACTGCAGGCGGTTAAGAAAGCAAATGGCATGTTGGCCTTCATAGCGAGGGGATTTGAGTACAGGGGCAGTGATGAGTTACTACAGTTGTACAGGGCCTTGGTGAGGCCACACCTGGAGTATTGTGTACAGTTTTGGTCTCCTAACTTGAGGAAGGACATTCTTGCTATTGAGGGAGTGCAGCGAAGGTTCACCAGACTGATTCCCGGGATGGCGGGACTGACCTATCAAGAAAGACTGGATCAACTGGGCTTGTATTCACTGGAATTCAGAAGAATGAGAGGGGATCTCATAGAAACGTTTAAAATTCTGACGGGTTTAGACAGGTTAGATGCAGGAAGAATGTTCCCAATGTTGGGGAAGTCCAGAACCAAGGGTCACAGTCTAAGGATAAGGGGTAAGCCATTTAGGACCGAGATGAGGAGAAACTTCTTCACCCAGAGAGTGGTGAACCTGTGGAATTCTCTACCACAGGAAGTTCTTGAGGCCAATTCACTAAATATATTCAAAAAGAAGTTAGATATAGTCCTTACTACTAGGGGGATCAAGGGGTATGGCGAGAAAGCAGAAAAGGGGTACTGAAGTTGCATGTTCAGCCATGAACTCATTGAATGGTGGTGCAGGCCCGAAGGGCTGAATGGCCTACTCCTGCACCTATTTTCTATGTTTTTAATTAGACCCTTTGTCCTCCTCTGATGAAGTCTAAATTTCTCCCATGTATTAATTGTAACTTGTGTAATTACATAATGATGTATCCTGAAATTATATAAAGGACAATGTCTCCAAGTCCTCTTTGAGCGTTCCTTACGGAATAGCACCCCTACCGGCTTGTATTAATTAATAAATTAATGCATTTACTTTAAGGCTAATGGACTCCGAGTGATGGTTTGAAGTTGACCCTTGCAACATTCCATGTTGAATCTCTGTGGTTTTGTGAAGTTATTCTCCAGTTACATCATCAAGGAGGACCGTGAGCTGTGGCAATGCAGAGTTATGTACCAGCCTGGCCATCTATTGTCATGTTCATGAAGCACAATTTGAGTATTACTCACATGTTGTCAGTACTGCTGATTATATTGGGGATTCAGATATTGCTGAGGTCCCAGATATTTAAAGAATGAGCTTGAATGTAGTGCATACACACCCCTTGGACATCCCAAGGCACATTACAACCAATGCATTACTTTGGAAGTGCAGTCACTATTCTACCAACAAACACAGTAGCCTAATCGAGCAAAGCACGATCCCACAAACAAACAAATTCAGTGACCAGCTGATCTGTGTTTGATGGTCATGGCTGCGGGAGGAATGCTGGCCAGTGTATTAGAGCTCCCACTAGTGGACTACTGTGCTAATGCAACTACTGATTTTCGTGTGGCAAGGTCACATGCTAGTTTTCTGTGCAAGAGCCATCTTGTGTAGAGTATGTTTGTTTGTGATATGTTCTTACGACATCACTATCAGCACATTGGAAGAATTCCCTGTTCTTCCTCAAATAGTATCCTCTGTTCTTTTAGATGCATCTCAGCCGGCAAACAGGCCTTTGATTTAGCATCTCGCCCAACAGTTAACCCAGTTTGGTATGTGAGATTAACAATTCACATGCCATTTAGCAATGCCATGTTTAAATGTGTGTCCCTGGGAGGTTTAAGAGCAAATGAGTAATTCATGCATACAACTGCTTATTTCCCTTTCTCCGGCAATTATGTATGTCATGAACAGTGACTTCCTTTTAGAACTTTCTCAAATTTTCCAAGATATTTAATATCCTTCGGGAGAATATGAATGAAAGCAGTCCTCATTTTATTTCATTATTCAAACTCACTTTTTGAGCGAGGGAATGTAATGTGGTTCCTGAGATAGGAGTGGAAATAACGAGTGATCCTTGAAATCCCAATGGAGAACCACCAATGCTGCACCAGGGATCTGAGGATAAGTGGATCGATTAATAAATGAGACCATCGTTTCAAGCTTTCAAATCTATTTTTTTTCCAAAACAGGCAATCATTAATTATTTCTGTGTGATCATAACTCTGACTGCAAACAAAGAAAGACTTGGATTTATATAGCGCCTTTCATGACCACTGGACGTCTCAAAGCGCTTTACAGCCAATGAAATAATTTTTTGAAGTGTAGTCACTGTTGTAATGTGGGAAACGCGGCAGCCAATTTGCACACAGCAAGCTCCCACAAACAGCAATGTGATAATGACCAGATAATTTTTTTTTGTTATATTGATTGAGGGATAAATATTGGCCAGGACACTGGGGATAACCCCCCTGCTTTTCTTCAAAATAGTGCCATGGGATATTTTATGTCCACCTGAGAGAGCAGACAGGGTCTCAGTTTAGCACCTCATCCAAAAGACGGCAACTCCGACAGTCTCAATGCAGTGCTGAGGGAGTGCTGCAGTGCCAGCCTAGATTTATTGTGCTCAAGTTCCTGGAGTGGGACTTGAACCCACAACCTTCTGACTCAGAGGAGAGAGTGCTGCCCACTGAGCCACAGCTGACACTATAAGTAGATATTAGTAAAAAATTGTAGTTTGCTTGAGCTTTTGTGATAGTGTGGTAGCACATTTGTTATACTGCCCCTGTCTATACTGTGCCTTTATATTCACAGTGTAAACTCTGAGAGTACATGCCTTTCAATGTGCCTTTCCATTTTGACATGCGTGTTGTAGCAACTTGTCCAAACTCCACAGTTAGGAGTTGCAATCTTTGGGCAATGGAATGAATGATTTTGTGCCCTGTATTCTATGATTTTATAATTGCACATACACAGAAATAAACAGGGTCTTTACACTTCTGCAAAACACAGGGCAAATGATACTGCATGGCAATGTATCTGAGAAGAGCACTTGTTGTAGAAACACGACGACATCTTAAGAAGTAGTGCAGAAAAGGATGGCGATGCCTCCAGCAAACCTTTCACAGATGACAGTGAGAGCTGAGGTTCGTAGTTCTCCAAGGGTTATTCCAATCCTGCACATTACCATATTATAAACCAATGAGGAGCTTGCATTGAAGGCAGATAGTTCTGAGAAGGACAGTGAAGTGAAGAAAGACAATAACTTCTCCATTATCGGATCCATTTCAGATCATAGCTGGACACAGGTACTGGACTGACCATCCCTAGTGTGTACACGTACTGGACTGACTATCCCTGGTGTGTACATGCACTGGACTGACCATCCCTGGTGTGTACACGCACTGGACTGACCATCCCTGGTGTGTACACGCACTGGACTGACCATCCCTGGTGTGTACACGTACTGGACTGACCATCCCTGGTGTGTACACGCACTGGACTGACCATCCCTGGTGTGTACATGCACTGGACTGACCATCCCTGGTGTGTACATGCACTGGACTGACCATCCCTGGTGTGTACACGTACTGGACTGACCATGTCTGGTGTGTACACGTACTGGACTGACCATCCCTGGTGTGTACACGTACTGGACTGACCATGCCTGGTGTGCACACGCACTGGACTGACCATGCCTGGTGCGCACACGCACTGGACTGACCATGCCTGGTGCGCACACGCACATGCACAGGACTGACAATCCCTGATTTGCGCTTTACTAACTTCAGATGCAACAAAAGGTCACGGTTTATGATGTAATTTGTTAAATATGCTTGTGGTAGCCAACACTGCAATCTGATCGGCAATGTTCCCTATCTGATTTGCAATACATTTTATGGAGTGCATGTGCATAACATGAAAGGATACATTACACAGCCCAGAGCAAATTTAAATAAAGTGAAAATGAACACACTACTGTTATAATCAACAATTCATCTCGGTCTTCCTTCGAAAACATTACACAGCTTCATGGTATGTTACACTTTTTTAAAAAAAAACAATTACAATTTGATTACAACATGAAAGTGCAAAGTGCCCAGAGATGTTCAAGGTTTAGTACAATCTCTTGTACTCTATATACACCCAGCGAATTTGAGAAATCGTGCAAGAAACCTGAGGATTAACCTGTGTCTACATCATTCACCGGCACCCGCAGCTCGCAGAATTATCCGGACGAGGCCCAATTTGGGAGGAGCCACTGGTTTTGGGCACGTCCTCCCAGCATGTCGACCATTTCAGGCCCAGGAATGGGCCTCCAGCAATTCCATCCTCACGGTGTAATTTGTACTGTCAATGGATGGAATCGAATTGTCCCAGTAGTCGGGATCCTGACCGGCTGGGGGAAAAATACTTTCCCACCAATTGTGCCCTCTGATCCCTTACATTATCCATTCATAAAGGGCTGGTTTTGCAATGTTGAAATATGGAACTATTCTGTCTTGGAAAAATATGAGTAAGGAATGGAGGGTAGACAACTGGCTGTGGTTATAAATGTTTGTGTGTAATGGATCAATTGCTAATTTACTTTTACTTTGTCATCAATATGTGGCATAGAAATACAGAATAATAATTGTGTTTTAACATGCAGAATGAGAAAGAGGACTATGGAAAGACCTGTGTTGTTTATAAGGTTGTTCAGTAGGGTCTCTGGTCAGCCTGAACCTTGAATTGGTCAGCCAGATAAGTTTTGAGTTGATCAGAAAATGCTGGAAACACTCAGCAGGTCAGACAGAAACTGTGGAGGAAGAAACCGAGTTAACGTTTCAGGTCGATGACCTTTCATCAGAACTCAAAAGTTAGAGATATAACAGGTTTTTATGCAAGTACAGAGGCGGGGAAAGCAGTGGGGGAGGGGGGAGAGGAAAGACAAAAAAGGACAGTCTATTGATAGGGTGGAAAGCAGTAGAGATTAAATGGCCAATGGGATGATGGGGAGGGGCAAACTGGGATGGTAATGAAATAATTAAGAAACAAAAGATGGGTCTAGAGGAGCTGCAATGGGAATAGCAAAAACATCATCCACTGCCATCTGGAAAACTAGGGCCGAAGTTATGGTCTGAACTTGTTGAACTCGGATTTCCAACATCCGCAGTATTTTGCTTTTGTGTTGAGGTTTATTAAGATAGCAACAGTTTTCCAGGGGCATCAGGATGTCACTTAGAAGAAGGACTGCAGAAACCATACTCCGTGTGTCATGGGTTGTCCACTCTTCAGTAGAATTGTGCATCTCGATGGTGTTCTAATTTCAGAGAGGCTCTGACATTAATTCATAGAATCATAGAGGTTTACAGCACGGAAGGAGGCCATTTCGGCCCATCATGTCCGTGTCGGCCAACATCATCATCATAGGCAGTCCCTCAAAATGAGGATGACTTGCTTCCACGTCAAAAAGGGATGAGTTCACAGGTGTTTCAATGAAGGACCTAATATTCCAAATTCCGAACTACATCCTGAAGGGTTGAAGATGCCTGTGCGTGGATTTTTTAATGTGTGGTGGCCGTTGCACACCAGCCACCACACGGGCTTGACAGAGCTAGGTCTTGGTCCAGTGGCAATGATTACCCAAGATGACTGGAGACCAGATCTGCTGCACGGACCTAGTGCATACTGGATTTATCTAGCCGAATCCCACTTTCCAGCTCTAGGTCTGTAACCCAAATTGTCCATTGATGTTGCCAGCTCGATTTATGAGGAGGCAACATGTGTTCATGTGTACAAAGGTAAATCAGTGCGAAGGCTCTAGTACTGTCTGGGTCAACAGCTTCAGTTATAGTTGTACCTGTTCGAGTTATAATGCAGACTTTATAGCATGGGTGGTTGCAGTAGTTTATCTTGTGTCTAAATAGAATACTCAGGCACTGCCCAAGCATGGCACCAGGGGCATGCATCTTGATGATTATTTTCTATCATTCTTAAAGTTGTATTTGTCGTTCAATGATTCAAAGAAATGAGATTGGACGGTGTAATGTAGGCACCAGGTTTGTGGAGCTGTTACCCCCAATGGAGTGCTCTCTACGTGGGAGTCCTCTCTTTTTTATTTATTGGGGATTTGGCCTGGAGGGTGTTCCACGGGGCAGTCATAAGAACATAAGAAGATAATAAATAGGAGCAGGAGTAGGCCACCTGGCCCTTCGAGCCTGCTCCGCCATTTAATAAGACTGGCTGATCATAGCTGATCTGATCATGGACTCAGCTCCACTTCCCTACCTGCTCCCCAAAACCCTTTATTCCCTTATCGCTCAAAAATGTGTCTATCCCCGCCTTAAATATATTCAATGACCCAGCCTCCAAAGCTCTCTGGGGCATAGAATTCCACAGATTTACAACCCTACGAGAGAAGAAATTCCTCCTCATCTCAGTTTTTAATGGGCAGCCCCCTATTCTAAGACTATGCCCCCTAGTTTTAGTTTCCCCTATGAGTGGAAATATCCTCTCTGCATCCAACTTGTCGAGCCCCCTCATTATCTTATGTTTCGATAAGATCACCTCTTATTCTTCTGAACTCCAATGAGTATAGGCCCAACCTACTCAACCTATCTTCATAAGTCAACCCCCTCATCTCCAGAATCAACCCAGAGAACCTTCTATGAACAGCCTCCAATGTAAGTATATCCTTCCTTAAATATGGAGACCAAAAATGTACGCAGTACTCCAGGTGTGGCCTCACCAATACCCTGTATAGTTGTAGCAGGACTTCTCTGCTTTTATACTCTACCCCCCTTGCAATAAACACCAACATTCCATTTGCCTTCCTGATATACTTGCTGTACCTGCATGCTAACTTTTTCTGTCCCTCTGTACTGCAGCACTTGCAATTTTTCTCCATTTAAATTATAATTTGCTTTTCTATTTTTTTCTGCCAAAGTAGATAACTTCACATTTTCCCACATTATACTCCATCTGCCAAATTTTTGCCCACTCACTTAGCCTGTCTATATCTGTTTGCAGAATTTTTGTGTCCTCCTCACAATTTGCTTTCCCACCTATCTTTGTATCATCAGCAAACTTGGCTACATTACACTCGGTCCCTTCATCCAAATCATTAATATAGATTGTAAATAGTTGAGGCCTCAGCACCAATCCCTGTGGCACCCCACTAGTCACTGTTTGCCAACCAGAAAATGACTCATTTATCCCGACTCTCTGATTTCTGTTAGTTAGCTAATCCTCTCTCCATGCTAATATATTACCGTCAACCCTGTGAACTTTTATCTTCTGCAGTAACATTTTTATGTGGCACCTTATTGAATGCCTTCTGGAAATCCAAATACACCACATCCATTGGTTCCCCCTTATCCACCCTGCTCGTTACATCCTCAAAGAACACCAGCAAATTTGTCAAACGTGATTTCCCTTTCATAAAACCATGCTGACTCTGCTTGATTGAATTATGCTTTTCTAAATGTCCTGTTACTGCTTCCTCAATAATGGACTTCTGCAGTCTCGTGAAATAGGATTTTAAGTCGGTTCATGGACTTCCAAGCCTCTTGTGATTTCTGCGGTCTGGAAGAGTCCGTGTTCCATGTTTATGTTGAATTTGTGAGGTTGCAGCCCCTATTCCATTATTTGAAGGGGCTGCTCAAGTTTTGGCTGCACTTCAGTCCCACACTCCTGGTCTTTGGGCACCCGATGCGGAGGGGAGCGGGCAGGTCGGAAGGTCTCCTCGTAGGACTGTTCCTGGGCTTGGCCAATGTGGTCGTTCAGCCCAACTGCCTGCCTCTCTTCTGCGATTACATCCGAGCCATGATGCCCCTGGAGATGGAGCACGCGGTGTCCACCGGTACGCCTGCGGCCTTCTGCGAGAGGTGGGCGCCGGAGGGACTGGAGTGCATCATTACCCCCGACAAACACATTTTAATTTGTTTGGTTTTTGTTCCAAAGTTTAATTTGTCGGTACTAGTTCCCCTCTAGTATGGGGGCACTTGATTTATTGTTTTACCAAAATAGTTGTAGAGCTGCTGCATTGTGAGTGGCTTAGCCAGTCACATGATGTTCAGAAGACTCTATAAAACCCCAGTAGGTTGGGTCGAGGTCATCCATGATGAGGTATGCAGTAGTGAGCCTAGTGGATGAACTGGTAATGTGTAGTGTGAATGTTAAACCTTTGCTATTAAGAAGTAATTGGTTTTAGCAAAGAACCCATGAAGCAAATACATTACAGGCGGCTTCATTTTTTTATGACAGACACACATTTTATACACAAACACATACACAGATGTTTTGATAATATAATCTGTTCTATAAGTGCTACTGGAGGGGAGCCATGTATTTGAAGAAGTCTGTGAAAGTTTTGTGAGGCAATCGTTCTGAACTGTGACCGAAGTAAATCCCATTACTTTGCTACATAGTGTGGCACCATATGTCCATCTGTTTGAGAAAACCCTCACATGCTATTTTTGTAATATGTCACACTACCTGAATAGCAGAACCTGTGATTTTGAAATGTATGTTTCAATCGAGTTCACTGTTCCTTTTTAAGCGCATCTGAATCAGTTAACGTGCAATTTAACTGATATAAGCACCAAAGTGTTGTTTATCCGCTCTGGAGGAGAATGCTTCAACAACATTTACACTGATCAGTTAAGCGAATATCGTTCATATTCACTGGAGCACTAGTTAAATAGTAATAATTATTGATGAAATGTAGGGTAACATATCGATTGCAGAGCTAACTAAAATTAATGAAATGCTCAAATAAGTAGTCCTTAAATTGGAGTTACAGCTGGACATGGACCGAAGGCTCTCTGTCCTCCGAACCCTGTGAGAGTCTTCGACACTGACAATGATAAATGTGCAGTGGCTGCTGGCAACAACTCCCTACTTAAAATCATAACCACATACATCGCAAATAGCCATGAGCACAGGGGTAGGTGCAGAGCTCATCATAAGGTTGAGGAGGAAACCATAATCCAGCTCTGTTCCTGGTATCCGTGTTAAGTCACAGAATTATTTTTTTAATTATTGACTACAACACCAAGTTGCATATGTATAGTGCCTTTAACTAATAAATCGACCTAAGGCACTTCATAGAAACGTTCTCAAATATAATTTGACACCGAGTCACATAAAGAAGAAAGACTTGGATTTATATAGCGCCTTTCACGACCACCGGACATCTCAAAGCGCTTTACAGCCAATGAAGTGTAGTCATTGTTGTAATAAGGAGATCATTTGGACAGGTGACCAAAAGCTTGGCCAAAGATCGGTCTTAAGGAGCGTCGCATAGAGAGGCGGAGAGATTGAGGCCCAGGCAGCTGATGTTACTGAAGCTACTCTTGTGACGTTACTGTTGATGGTCATCAGAAAGCTGAAGCTCCAGAAAATAAAGCGCACATGGACATTTGTCGTCACAACTGATAAATATTCTCGCCAAGTAATATCATATCTGCCAGTGCCCCTCATCTGTAACAGCTTTACATGGAATCATCTGCTTACAATCCAGTGACATTTCAGCTTCATTTTTGGTTGCAATGTTGGAAGATGTTATAGTGCACACTATTCCCATCGCCAAGGTTCTAGTGCGACACAAAACAGATTCCCGTGTGCAGATTCTCGCTGCTCTCCCACATGCTGTCTCCGATAAGGTCCACAAAACTGTTTTATTGGTCAGGCTGTTCTGACATTGGAAACTACCGAGAAACGTCTCCTCCATCTTTCTGCACTGGTGCTGTCCTTGGCTGTATCAGCCAGTCAGTCACATCTAAGAACCAGAAATTAGTTTCAACCAAGCAGCGAATTCTGAGATTTCAGAAGATCTGGCTGTGTAGGATGAATGATGAGAACCAAATCGAAAAGGATAGATCCTTACACGACCACGGAACAGTTCACATGCGGTATACACCCTTGGAACTTGCATTTTTAAACTTCGGGGAATAGATTTTTTGATTTTGTGCGCTTGTGTAAAACAGGTGATTGCGATTCGGCCGTCCGTTTATATAAGAACATAAGAAATAGGAGCAGCAGTCGGCCATTCGGCCCCTCGAGCCTGCTCTGCCATTCAATAAGTCCATGGCTGATCTGATCTTGGCCTCAACTCCACTTTCCCGCCCGTTCCTCATGACCCTTGACTCCTTTATCATTCAAAAATCTGGCTCAGGAGTCACTTTCTCCCGGTTTTGACTTCATTGGAAATAAAAATCAGGCCGGATGTAAAACGGGTTTGCTGGTTTGCTGTCACCCGTTTCACACAATCGCACAAAGTTAAAATCTACTTTGTAGATTTCCCCAAATGTGTAAACCCCAGATTGAGATCATTGAAAATTCGCGGCAGTCATTTCCACGGCTGCAACACATGAAGCGATAATCCGTTACTGTAAACATTTGATAAAGGGACACATATTTTCTGCATGAACTGTGGCATGAATAAATAAATAGCACATGGATAAATAAATAACAGATTTAAACTATGTGCATGTAAAATATAACTGAATGCAAAGAGAAAGCAAGATCATATTTTCTGTGTCAGCTTGGGTGGAAACGAAACCTCCAAGTACAATAAACCCTCCATTCAATATTATTATAATAAGTCACGGGCATTTGTAGCAAGAATCATTACAATCCCGCAGTAACCAGAGCCACAGCCCCTCTGTCTAACATGGGCAATAATTTCAGCCTTAAAATCTCACGAGTGACCGGTATGAACTGGAACCGGTATGAATTAATAATGGAAAAGAAAACAAACTCCATTTTCAGATTAAACTCGATATTGTAAATGTGAAAGACAAACTATATATTGCCTTGTGTTGACTAATAGAATAGCCACAGGTTGAAGCTGGTGCAGTTATCTTCTCCCGACATGATCTGTTGAGGGACATGGCGAGAGCCATGTTGAAGGTGCAGATGTTTGACTTCTGTGACAGATTGAAGCAAGATGTGCCCTCCAACCCCCATGGTATGCACTGAGCCTTGTGCCTGCCAGCTCTGTGGTTTGCATTGAACTGTAAGATGTAACCTCCTACTCTATATCTAAGGGCCTGAGCTGTGTGATCATTTGAAGAAAGGTTCTCTCCCCTTCATCCTGTGCATTACATTAGAAGAGGGAGCTGGTCCATTCCCCTCGACACATGGACCTATTTAAACTTTGAAACTACTGCTACAGCTATCTGACATATTGGAAGAAGGCATACTCTTCAATGCAACAACTTGCATTTATATAGCACCTTTTGATAGGGTAGAAAGATTTACGTAAAAACATAAGAATTAGGAGCAGGAGTCGGCCATTCGGTCCCTCGAGCCTGCTCCGCCATTCAATAAGATCATGGCTGATCTGATCTTCTACTTCAACTCCAATTTCCCGCCCAATCCCCATATCCCTTGATTCCTCTACAGTCCAAAAGTCTATCGATCTCAGCCTTGAATATCAAACATCCACAGCCCTCTGGGGCAGAGAATTCCAAAGACTCACCACCCTCCTAGAGAAGAAATTCCTCCTCATCTCAGTCCTAAATGGCTGACCCCTTATCCTGAGACTGTGACCCCCTGTTTCTAGACTCCCCAGCCCAGGGGAAACATCCTCCCTGCATCTACCCTGTCAATCCCCCTCAAACTCCTATGGGCTAGAATTTCCCCAGCCTAACGCACGTTTTAATGCGATTTTTTTCACGTTAAAATTGTTTTTTTGTTTTTAAAATGAATTACACAAAATTGCCCAAACCTGAAGAATGGCGTTTTGGAAAATATCGACAAAAAGCGGATCGCCAATGTGCAACGCGAAAAAAGCGCACGAGAGAAGCCGGCGTTGCAGTCTCTGAAACGTCGGTAAGTAGGAAGACCTGCAAAAAATATGTTAAAGTTTTTATTTTTTAATTCTTTTGCAGCAATTACTTAGTTAAGGGTCTTGTAAATGTTTTGTGATTTTTGATTTTTTGTTTTTTGCATTTTTTTGTGTTTTCTCCCCTCCCAGGGCATGTATTTTTGGCGTTGATAGGTCCCGGGCTAAAGTTGGCGAGATCGCGGTTTTTAAACTCGTCGTGTAACGCTGTTTTAAGGATAGGCGTATTTTGTGGCCAAATTTACCCCCTTAAAAATGGCGCAATTTTTGTTATTTATTCACTAAAATGACATTATTTATCAAATAACGGCAGTCTGGGGAATTTCTAGCCCTAATGTTTCAATGAGATCACTTCTCGGGGAGGGAGGTTAATTCCAGAGCTTCGGGCCCAGTCGGCTGATGGCATGGTCTCCAATGCAGAGGTAACACGGTGAGTGATACACGAGAGGCCGGAGTCTCTGCCACAACATGCTGCAGTCTCAGGTAGGTGTCATGTTGAGGAAGGCCATACGCTCTAACTGGAGCTGTCTGTGGGAAATATTTAACCCAAACCCACTCTCACATTTCCTCTGAACCGGCACCTGTCCGGAGTTGTGTGATATATTTTTCTGCAGTGCTCACTCCGTCAAACAGCCGCTATCCTGGAAGCGAAACCCTTCCAGCTCACTGCCACCACGGTAGAGAGAAATCTATTCCCTGCACACTGAGACTATTGATCATGTCGGGGTAGATAGTTTACATCCTGCCCGTCTGAGAGCCTGCCCTGTGGATGGGCTGCCCGCGATAGACAGCTTGATTCTCATCTCATTGAGGGAGGAAAGACATGTCAGTGGGTTAGGCGATAATTCACTCTGCGTCGGATGTTCAGTGTTTGTGGCAGCCAATGATTCCTGACTAGTCTAAGCTGATAATATTCATTTTGAATATTTTGAAATTTATACCATGAGTAAAAAGATAAAAATGTCAGCTCTTTAACTGGGACAAATTCTTGTATCAAGGACTTTACGGCATCAGGAAGACATATTAATATGAGATTGATAACTGGCTGGCTAAAGCTCTCCAATGGTTACAGCACTGAAGGAGGCCATTCGGCCCATCGAGCCCGTGCCAACACTCAGCCAGTCCCATTCCCCCGCCCTTTCCCCGGAGCCCTGCAATATTTTCCCTTCAGGGACTTATCCAACTCCCTTTGGAAAGCCACGATTGAGTCTGCCTCTCCCACCCTCTCAGGCAGCGCATTCCAGATCCTAACCACTCGCTGTGTAAAACTGTTTTTTCTTATGTCCGCTCTGGTTCTTCTGCCAAAGTAGATTTATACGAGAAGCAGTTGATTCTCCAAACACGTGAATAATGCTTAGATTGTAACGGAAGGACAATAATGGTCAAACCTAGCACGAGGAGACGGTTCCCTCTTCTACTTGAGCGTAGCAATGTCGGGATGGGCTTTTATCAGTTGGCACCTACAAGCCTATCAAAAGCTTGAGAAAGTCAACAAGGGGAATATTTAGACTAAGCATTGGATTTCATTACCGCCAGAAAGTAAAATAGTTTAATTATGAGTAACCAGATGTCCGATATCTCATTTTGTTATTGTAACTTAAGGAAGGAGTGAATGTACCCCAGAAGCGACATTGGATTTGTCTTGGATCTTGCACTGGGCGGTATTCCAGTCTCCAATTAGGCAGCAGGTTAACGATGTGTACATGCAGATTGTGGCAGGCTAGTTACAGAGCAAGAGATATCTGCGGTGTCATGTTCATTGCATGAACGGCCTTTTATCCAGAAGCCTGTTCCTCCCCCAGCAAATCTGAGCACAGTGACGACTTGTCCATCATTCTGTAAATAAATGGGGGAGAGAAAGTACCGCTGCATATGGTTACTTTCATATTTCCCTGGCCCCCTTACTTTGTGCTTAGCAAGTAATTGTTCTTCACATGGTCACCTGCAAGTAATCTTCTTCTCAATATTGCAGCGCATCAGTTGAAAACAGAACAATTGGTTAGTCTGGTAAGGTGGGACTTTCCTTAATTGAAAGCAGTCTGAGGGCTAAGGTTTACTTTTGTGCCACAATGTTAATGTTACAGCAACACAGCAAGTCCCCGATAACCAAATGACTTTGTTTTCATAATATCAGTGCTAGTTTCAGCAGCGTGGTGTGTGAGCTGACACTGCTTTAAGTTGCTGGCCCCGGCGAGCTTGGGAACTTCCTTGAACCTGACAGCGGTGCAAAGGTTGAAATAATTCTGCTTCAAAAGCAATTTGGGAATACCCCTAAAGTGCGCCAATTTACTGTTATATTTTGTTTCTGTAAATTGAGTACTGACAGTAAACAGATCTGCGCTGCGAATATCTGGGAAAGCTGAGCCAGTATGAAGCATTAATTATAAACCGTCTCCGGCCAGACCCATGAGCTCCTTGTATTTTTATTGATTGTATTTTATAGAGAGAGCGCGGAATGACTCTCGGGAGGGTTGCAGTCAAGCGATGTCCATCAACATACCATTCGTTTCAGAAATGCCGACAAAAGCGGGACCAGGAAAGGCGAGTGAGAATATTAATTGCATTCCAAAAGCTCATTGTCAGGATACACAAAAGGAAAGAAAGACCTGCATTTCTATAACGCCTTTCATGACCTCAAAGCGCTTTACAGCCAATGAACACTTTTGGAGTGTAGTCACTTATAATGTGGGAAACGCAGCAGCCAATCTGCGCACAGCAAGCTCCCACACACAGCAATGTGATAATGACCAGATAATCTGTTTTAGTGATGTTGATTTGAGGGATAAATATTGGCCAGGACACCGGGGTGGGGGGAACTCCCCTGCTCTTCTTCAAAATAGTGCCACCTGAGAGAGCAGACAGGGGGCCTCAGTTTAACGTCTCAACCGAAAGATAGCCCCTCCGACAGTGCGGAGCTCCCTCAGTACTGCCCCTCCGACAGTGCGGAGCTCCCTCAGCACTGCCCCTCCGACAGTGCGGAGCTCCATCAGCACTGCCCCTCCGACAGTGCAGGCTCCCTCAGTACTGCCCCTCCGACAGTGCAGAGCTCCCTCAGCACTGCCCCTCCGACAGTGCGGAGCTCCCTCAGCACTGCCCCTCCGACAGTGCGGAGCTCCCTCAGCACTGCCCCTCCGACAGTGCGGAGCTCCCTCAGTACTGCCCCTCCGACAGTGCAGGCTCCCTCAGTACTGCCCCTCCGACAGTGCGGAGCTCCCTCATCACTGCACTGGGCGTGTCAGCCTAGATTTATGTGCTCCAGTCTCGGGAGTGATATTTGAACCCACAACCTTCTGTCTCAGAGGTGAGAGAGAGAGAGCTGGCCACTGAGCCACAGCTGACACTGCAAAAACCAACCGTGAATCAAACTGTAAAGGGGCACACAGCCAAAGCTGTTCTAAATTTAGCAAAATAAAAGAAGAAATAGCAGAGGCCTTGACCATCATTTTCCAATCCTCTTTGGATCTGGGCATGATGCCGGAGAACTGGAGGACTGCTAATGTAGTACCCTTGTTGAAGAAGGGAGAAAGGGATAGGCTGAGTAATTACAAGCCTGTCAGCCTAACCTCAGTGGTGGGAAAATTATTGGACAAAATTCTGAAAGACAGGATAAATTTACATTTAGAAAGGCAAGGATTAATCCGGGATAGTCAGCATGGATTTGTTAAGGGAAGATCATGTTTGACTAAACTGATAAAATTTTTCGAAGAGGTAACCAGGAGGGTCGATGAGGATAGTGCATACGATGTAGGGTATATGGACTTTAGCAAAGCTTTTGATATCATCATAGGCAGTCCCTTGGAATCGAGGAAGACTTGCTTCCACTCTAAAAGTGAGTTCTTAGGTGACTGAACAGTCCAATACGGGAATTACAGTCTCTGTCACAGGTGGGACAGACAGTGGTTGAAGGAAAGGGTGGGTGGGGAGTCTGGTTTGCCGCAAGCTCCTTCCGCTGCCTGCGTTGGTTTCTGCATGCTCTCGGCGACGAGACTCGAGGTGCTCAGCACCCTCCCGGATGCTCTTCCTCTACTTAGGACGGTCTTTGGCCAGGTGCTCCCAGGTGCCGGTGGGTATGTTGCACTTTATCAGGGAGGCTTTGAGGGTGTCCTTGAAACATTTCCTCTGCCTACCTGGGACTCGCTTGCCATGTAGGACTTCCGAGTAGAGCGCTTGCTTTGGGAGTCTTGTGTCAGGAATGCGGACAATGTGACCTGCCCAGCGGAGCTGATCGAGTATGGTCAGTGCTTCAATGCTGGGGATGTTGGCCTGATCGAGGACGCTAACATTGCTGCGTCTATCCTCCCAGGGGATTTGCAGGATCTTGTGGAGACAACGCTAGTGGTATTTCTCCAACGATTTGAGTTGTCTACTGTACATGGTCCATGTCTCTCAGCCATACAGGAGGGCGGGTATCAGTACAGCCCTGTAGACCATGAGCTTGGTGGCAGATTTGAAGGTCTGATCTTCGAACACTCTCTTCCTCACTGGAGGCAGTTCTATAGATATGTAAAGAGAAAAAAGTTAGTAAAGACAAACGTAGGTCCGCTGCAGTCAGAATCAGGGGAAGTCATAACGGGGAACAAAGAAATGGCGGACCAATTGAACAAGTACTTTGGTTCGGTATTCACTGAGGAGGACACAAACAATCTTCCGGATATAAAAGGGGTCGGAAGGTCTAGTAAGGAGGAGGAACTGAGGGTAATCCTTATTAGTCGGGAAATTGTGTTGGGGAAATTGATGGGATTGAAGGCCGATAATTCCCCAGGGCTTGATGAACTGCATCCCAGAGTACATAAGGAGGTGGCCTTGGAAATAGTGGATGCATTGACAGTCATTTTCCAACATTCCATTGACTCTGGATCAGTTCCTATGGAGTGGAGGGTAGCCAATGTAACCCCACTTTTTAAAAAAAGAGGGAGAGAGATAACAGGGAATTATAGACCGGTCAGCCTGACATCGGTAGTGGGTAAAATGATGGAATCAATTATTAAGGATGTCATAGCAGTGCATTTGGAAAGAGGTGATATGATAGGTCCAAGTCAGCATGGATTTGTGAAAGGGAAATCATGCTTGACAAATCTTCTGGAATTTTTTGAGGATGTTTCCAGTAGAGTGGACAAGGGAGAACCAGTTGATGTGGTATATTTGGACTTTCAGAAGGCTTTCGACAAGGTCCCACACAAGAGATTAATGTGCAAAGTTAAAGCACATGGGATTGGGGGTAGTGTGCTGACATGGATTGAGAACTGGTTGTCAGACAGGAAGCAAAGAGTAGGAGTAAATGGGGACTTTTCAGAATGGCAGGCAGTGACTAGTGGGGTACTGCAAGGTTCTGTGCTGGGGCCCCAGCTGTTTACACTGTATATTAATGATTTAGACGAGGGGATTAAATGTAGTATCTCCAAATTTGCGGATGACACTAAGTTGGGTGGCAGTGTGAGCTGCGAGGAGGATGCTATGAGGCTGCAGAGCGACTTGGATAGGTTAGGTGAGTGGGCAAATGCATGGCAGATGAAGTATAATGTGGATAAATGTGAGGTTATCCACTTTGGTGGTAAAAACAGAGAGACAGACTATTATCTGAATGGTGACAGATTAGGAAAAGGGGAGGTACAACGAGACCTGGGTGTCATGGTACATCAGTCATTGAAGGTTGGCATGCAGGTGCAGCAGGCGGTTAAGAAATCAAATGGCATGTTGGCCTTCATAGCGAGGGGATTTGAGTACGGGGCAGGGAGGTGTTGCTACAGTTGTACAGGGCATTGGTGAGGCCACACCTGGAGTATTGTGTACAGTTTTGGTCTCCTAACCTGAGGAAGGACATTCTTGCTATTGAGGGAGTGCAGCGAAGGTTCACCAGACTGATTCCCGGGATGGCGGGACTGACCTATCAAGAAAGACTGGATCAACTGGGCTTGTATTCACTGGAGTTCAGAAGAATGAGACGGGACCTCATAGAAACGTTTAAAATTCTGACGGGGTTATACAGGTTAGATGCAGGAAGAATGTTCCCAATGTTGGGGAAGTCCAGAACCAGGGGTCACAGTCTAAGGATAAGGGGTAAGCCATTTAGGACCGAGATGAGGAGGAACTTCTTCACCCAGAGAGTGGTGAACCTGTGGAATTCTCTACCACAGAAAGTTGTTGAGGCCAATTCACTAAATATATTCAAAAAGGAGTTAGATGAAGTCCTTACTACTAGGGGAATCAAGGGGTATGGTGAGAAAGCAGGAATAGTGTACTGAAGTTGCATGTTCAGCCATGAACTCATTGAATGGCGGTGCAAGCTAGAAGGGCCGAATGGCCTACTCCTGCACCTATTTTCTATGTTTCTATGTTTCTATGAACGTCATCATTGATGTCTGCCCTTGCTGATAATAGGCGCCCGAGGTATGGAAAGTGGTCCACGTTGGCCAGGGCCGCCTGTGGATCTTGATGACTGGGGGGCAGTGCTGTGTGGCGGGGTCAGGTTGGTGGAGGATCTTTGTCTTATGGATGTTTAGTGTAAGGCCCATGCTTTTGTACGCCTTAGTGAAGATAGTGGATATGGACTTTAGCAAAGCTTTTGATAAGGTCCCACATTGTAGACTGGTCACGAAGGTTAACCCCCATGGGATACAGGGCAAATTGGCAAGTTGGATCCAAAATTGGCTTGGAGGTAGGAAGCAAAGGGTAATGATTGATGGATGTTTTTGTGACTGCGAGGATGTTTCCAGTGGGGTTCCGCAGGGCTCAATACTGAGTCCCTTGCTTTTTGTGGTATACATCAATGATTTAAATTTGAATATAGGGGGTATGATTAAGAAGTTTGCAGATGACATCAAAATTGGCTGTGTGGTTGATAATGAAGAGGATGTCATGGGCTGCAGGAGCATATCAATCTACTGGTCAGGTGGGCAGAGCAGTGCCAAATGGAATTTAATTCAGAGAAGTGTGAGGCAATGCACTTGGAGAGGGCAAATAAGAAGAGTATACACATTAAACGGTAAGCCACTTACAAGTGTAGATGAACAAAGGAACCTTGGAGTGCTTGTCCACAGATCCCTGAAAGTAGCAGGCCAGGTGGATAATGTGGTTAAGAAGGCATACGGAATGCTTGCCTTTGTTGGCCGAGGCATAGAATATAAGAGCAGGGAGGTTATGCTTAAATTGTATAATACTTTGGTTAGACCACAGCTGGAATACTGTGTGCAGTTCTGGTCACCGTATTATAGCAGGGACATGATGCAACTAGAGAGGGTGCAGAGGAGATTTACTAGAATGCTGCCTGGATTGGGAATCTTAGATATGACAGATTGCATGGCTAGGTTTGTTCTCATTGGAACAGAGGAGGCTGAGAGGAGACCTCATTGAGGTGTATAACATTTTGAGGGGTCTGGATATAATGGATAGCAAGGGCCTATTTCCATTGGTGGAGGGGTCAATTACAAGGCGACATAGTTTTAAGGTGCTTGGTGGAAGGTTCAGAGGGGATTTGAGGGGAAGCTTCTTCATGCAGAGGGTTGTGGAGGTCTGGAACTCACTGCCTGGAAGGATGGTGGATGCAGAAACACATTTAAAAGGTGCTTGGATAGGCACTTGAAGTGCCGTAACTTGCAGGGTTACGGACCTAGAGCTGGTAAGTGGGATTAGACTGGATAACCTCTTGTTGGCTGGCATGGACACAATGGTAAGTACTGCAGGGAATCGAATACGGACAGATTTATCTCTGACTAGTTTCGATCACCTGGATGAATTGGAGAGGAATTTTCCCAGATTTTTTTCCCCAATTGGCCTGGGTTTTTTATCTGGTTTTTGCCTCTCCCAGAAGATCACATGGCTCCGGTTGGGGTGGAGTGTAGAATGTTTCAGTATAAGGGGTGTCGCGGTTGTGTGGAGCGGACTGGTTGAGCCGGATGCTCTTTACCTTTCCACCATTGTTCATTGTTCATGGGTTTATATGTAACCTTCAGGGCTGCTGACCGAGGGCCGTGCGGCTCTTTGTTGGCCGGCACGGACACGATGGGCCAAAATGGCCTCCTTCTGCGCTGTAAATTTCTATGTTTCTAAGTGTAGGAAATAGAAGATGTACATATTTTATGATCTATTATCTTATTTTAAGCAGCAAAATATGAAATTTTCAGGGTGAATTCAGAAATATATACAATGCTAAAGTTATCACTTCAAAACTAATGATGCACATGGTGCTGATCTGTGATTATTTCCTTTATGCTTGTCGTCCTATTGAATTATAATAAATTATCTTAATCCTTCTCTACACTATCCAACAATGTACCACAGCCCTGACCTCCGACAGATGTTCCCCTGTAGGACATCCCATAAACCATCTTTCTATGGGACAACCAACTCCTCTCCACCGGTACTTACCATATCAATAGTTTGTACCACAGTCTCACGCCCAGTTTGAAATAGATTGTGGGTGTCCACACTGATTTCATTAGGATCTGTACAGTTAGCAAAGAGGAGACCATCGTTTCAGACGTCTGGATTGCATTCAAACCCAGGACATGGAAGAATGGTTTGTCTGTCCCCTCCTAGTGATTGCTAAATGATATGAATACTTTATTTGGAAGGGAACTGAAATGTTTGGGGACACATGGCAAATCAGAAACTGAACCACATTAAAATCCACCACTGAATGTTGACTTTGTTTCCAATGGTATACAGAATCTTGCAATCCTTTCCGTTATTAACAATCCACACACTGATGCAGCAGCATTGTGTGCTCAGTGATGATGGCCAGAGTCCATTTTCTGTCTCTGAATAAACGCCAATGTTTTCTTTATGTTTAATAATCTATTGGCTTCAATACAAATGCAGAACATGCTACAACAATCGTCCAGTGTTTGGTTAAGCTGTCAATTTTTGACATTTTTCTTATTTTATCAATAAATCTGAACTGAATGTAAGTGCCATTAACATTTTGAAGCCATGTTCCTCCCATGTGAGTTAGCGTTATAGACAGATTGCTTTAATTATTGATGTTAGCTTTGTGTAAAAGGATGGCTGAGCATTTAGTTTGAGAACTGCTCACATAGTGAAAAATTGCAACAAAATATACTCTCGATGTTTTTATCAACACTTTCAATTGAAAACTTTCCACAATAATATATATTTTGTGAAGAGTGGATTGTACCACACAGTACCATTGAGACTATAGCTGTAGTATATGTGCAAGATGAACATTTGGGGACTGCTTATTATCCAGAAGGGTGGTGTTCTATATTTGTGCCAGGTGATGCAGGCTCCATTACAGTGTCCAGTTCTCAGCAAGGGACCCACCTAAAGCTGTTTACTGATCTCTCTGGTTCTGATCCTCACTGGCTGGCTGTGCATTTCCGACATTTTTTACTGTTTTTAGTCAGGGAGCGAATGTTAGTTTTGCTCTAATCAAAGGGCTATAACTGAAGCTTCCCCAGCACCCAGTGTGATAGGGCGACATAAAGCACTGGGAAATGCCAATGGCAGCAAACGTCTGTGCAGACGTGCTCTCGGGTCAGCGAGGCCCTGAAACATGTATTAATGAGTCCAATGGTCAGAGCGCCTGAGTCACGTTTTGCGCTCAATGCCCACTTCAAAGTTTTGCTGCATGGAAGTCACAACCTCCACCTTGCTCTCGCTGTTTTAATCTGGGCTCATGTTCCTGTTGTTGTCACCATCAGCGCTGCTGGTTGCACCACTTTCAAGGCTACTTTGCTTATTTTTCTAAAACTGAAGTTACTCTAAGGTTCTTAAAGCTAGGTGGGAATGTAAGTTGTGAGGAGGTTGCAAAGAGGCTTCAAGGGGATGTAGACAGGCTGAGTGAGTGGGCAAGAACATGGCAAATGGAATATAATGTGGAGAAATGTGAAGTTATCCACTTTGGTAGAAAAAATAGAAAACCAGAGTTTTTTAAATGGTGAGATTGGGAAATGTTGGTGTTCAGAGGGACCTGGGTGTCCTTGTACATAAATCACTGAACGTTAACATGCAGGTACAGCAAGCAATTGAGAAAGCAAATGGTATGTTAGCGTTTATTACAAGAGGATTTGAGTATAAGAGTAAAGACATCTTATTGAAATTATATCGGACACTGGTGAGACCATACCTGGAGTATTGTGTACAGTTTTGGTCTCCTTACCCAAGGAGGGATACTTGCCATAGAGGGAGTGCAACGAAGGTTCACCAGACTGATTCCTGGGATGGGGGGATTGTCCTATGAGGAGAAATTGAGTAGACTAGGCCTATATTCTCCAGAGTTTAGAAGATTGAAAGGTGATCTCATTGAAACATACAAAATTCTTACCTTGACAGGGTAGATGCAGGGAGGATGTTTCCCCCGGGCTGGAGAGTCTAGAACCAGGGGTCACAGTCTCAGGATAAGGGTCAGCCATTTAGGGTTGAGATGAGGAGACATTTCTTCACTCAGAGGGTGGAGAATCTTTGAAATTACCTACCCCAGAGGGCTGTGGATACTCAGTCATTGAGTGTATCCTTTGAGTATATTCAAGACAGAGATCGATAGATTTTTGGATATTAAGGGATATGAGGATAGTGCAGGAAAGTGGAGTTGAGGTAGAAGATCTTATTGAATGGCAGAGCAGGCTCGAAGGGCCGAATGGCCTACTCCTGCTCCTAATTCTTATGTAACCCATTCTCTATGTGACCATTTTCCTAGAAAACTGTCACTGTGTGCAGTTTATAAAGGAGTTTTAGGCAACCCTCTAGTCATCCCTCTATACTGGCACAAGAGAAGCAATTATAGCACGTTCTGATTACGATTTGAACCATATATTTGTGTCTTTCACACGTGCTCATATGTGCCTGTCCAAGGTGGGGTCAGAATCTGTCTCACTTCACAGCAAGTGAATGTAGAGAGCAACTGTTTCTGATCAGACTAGTTTAATTGAAGCAGTGCAACGTGTATTTACAGCCTAATAGAAAGAAAGGTTTGCAATTGTACAGCTCCTTTCATGACTACAGAACCTTCCAAAACACTTTGCAGCCAATAAATTAAGTTCTTTTGAAGTGTAATCACTGTTGTAACACAAAAAGAATGAGAATGATATGCCACCCCACATCAGTGGGTCGTCTTGTTTGATTTAACCAAAATAACCGTCGCCCTGCTATCTGTGCGATGAGAGGTGGCCTCACAGGCTACTTGCCGTTTCTAATCTTAGCGCCCTGCGTTCATAGCCAGAAGGGTGGCCTATCCAACAATCCCTGCTGAGCATTCTCGAGCAGACACTTTACAAAGATGTAGATGTGAGCTGTTTATCAATTACCAAGACAAGCTAATGAAATGCATTTTTTTTTAAAAAACCCAACATTTATAAAGTAAACATTTGCAAAGCAACATTTTTCTGAATCATTCCTGAAGAAAAATGGTCCCAAATCCCAGAGCAACTGAGGTGTGTTCAGTTATTTTGCCCAGCATATTCTCTGTGTGACAGTGTCTTCCACTTCCTCGGCAGTGTGCTCCATGTTGCCACGGTTTGGAGGAAGTGAGATGGCTGGTCGTTGCATGTCAGTGCTACCTGCAGGAATGGAAATGGTGCAGAATCTGCTTGTGTTTGGTCAGCTCCAAGCCTTGCAATGACAATGCTGCAGATATTGAATGGTGGCTGTTTGAGCCTGGACGCTATCTGACACCTCTGCAGTCACTCGACCACTGGACATCATGTCCCTTCAGTCCAACCCATTCCCAACTCTTGCATCAATAAAGTGGGCCCTGGATTACAGCACAATGTCAGCTCACTGCTCCCTAGACCAACACCAAGACCATGGAACAGCAGTCCTGGGACCATTATTATCCCCAGAGTGTGGCTATTGGCTCTGAGCATGGCTTTAGAGAACAGGGTGACAGCTTGGCTGAAACTTCCTTTGATTTGAGTATCTGACAGACCTGGGACTAGAAAGGGCAACTTTGGAGCACCAGAGCTTGTTTCAGTTAACAATACAGTTTGATGGTCTGGGGATTACAGTCGCTGGTATTTGTAGAGAAACGCTCAATGCATTTCGATGCTATTTCTTACTTATTTTAATTCGGATGAAAATCAAGTTTTTAAAATTTGTTCCTGGGATGTGGGTGTCACTGGCAAGTCTGGCATTTATTGCCCATCCCTAATTGCCCCTTGAGAAGGTGGTGGTGAGCCGCCTTCTTGAACCGCTGCAGTCCGTGTGGTGAAGGTGCTCCCACAGTGCTGTTAGGGAGGGAGTTCCAGGATTGTGACCCAGCGACGATGAAGGAACGGCCGATATATTTCCCAGTCAGGCTGGTGTGTGACTTGGAGGGGAACGTGGAGGTGGTGGTGTTCCCATGCACCTGCTGCCCTTGTCCTTCTAGGCGGTAGAGGTCGCAGGTTTGGGAGGTGCTGCCGAAGAAGCCTTGGCGAGTTGCTGCAGTGCATCTTGTAGATGGTACACACTGCAGCCACGGTGCGCCGGTGGTGGAGGGAGTGAATGTTGAAGGTGGTGGATGGGGAGCCAATCAAGCGGCTGCTTTGTCCTGGATGGTGTCGAGCTTCTCGAGTGTTGTTGGAGCTGCACTCATCCAGGCAAGTGGAGAGTATTCCATCACACTCCTGACTTGTGCCTTGTAGATGATGGAAAGGCTTTGGGGAGTCAGGAGGTGAGACACTCGCTGCAGAATACCCAGCCTCTGACCTGCTCTTGTAGCCACAGTATTTATGTGGCTGGTCTAGTTAAGTTTCTGGTCAATGGTGACCCTCAGCTTGTTGATGGTGGGGGGTCACCATTAACGATGGTAATTCTGTTGAATGTCAAGGGGTGGTGGTTAGACTCTCGTTTGTTGGAGATAGTCATTGCCTGGCACTTGTGTGGCATGAATGTTACTTGGCACTTATCAGCCCAAACCTGAATGTTGTCCAGGTCTTGCTGCATTCAGGCATGGGCTGCTGCATTATCTGAGGAGTTGTGAATGGAACTGAACACTGTGCAATCATCAGCGAATATCCCCACTTCTGACATGATGGAGGGAAGGTCATTGATGAAGCAGCTGAAGATGGTTGGACCTAGGACACTGCCCTGGGGAACTCCTGCAGCGATGTCCTGGGGCTGGGATGATTGACCTCCAGCCACCACAACCATCTTCCTTTGTGCTGGGTATGATTCCAGCCAGTGAAGAGTTTTCCCCTGATTCCCATTGACTTCAGGTTTACTAGGGCTCCTTGATGCCACTCGGTCAAATGCTGCCATGATGTCAAGGGCAGTCACTTTCCCCTCACCTCTGGAATTCAGCTCTTTTGTCCATGTTTGGACCAAGGCTGTAATTGGGTCTGGAGCCCAGTGGTCCTGGCGGTACCCAAACTGAGCATCGGTGAGCAGGTTACTGGTGAGTAAGTGCCGCTTGATAGCACTGTCGACAACAACTTCCATCACTTTGCTGATGACTAAGAGTAGACTGATGGCACGGTAATTGGCCGGATTAGATTTGTCCTGCACTCTGTGGAAGGACATACCTGGGCAGTTTTCCACTTTTCCACATTGTCGGGTAGATGCCAGTGTTGTACCTGTACTGGAACAGCTTGGCTAGAGGCATGGCTAGTTCTGGAACACAAGTTTTCAACATGACAGCCAGGATATTGTGAGGGCCCATTGCCTTTACTGTATCCAGTGTGCTCAGTATATAATAAGTTGGTGTGCATCTTAAATAAAATGTTAGACAGAGAGCTGAAATAAGAACATATTACGCAGGCATTCACTAATATCACCAGCACGACATTGATATTGAAGAAGCTCCACCTTCAGTCATTGACGCACCATTTCCCATTCATTTGAAAACACACAAAGGTTACGATTTCCAAACTTTACGTCATCATCATCATCATCATCATCATAGGCAGTCCCTCGGAATTGAGGAAGACTTGCTTCCACTCTTAAAATGAATCCTTAGGTGGCTGAACAGTCCAATATGGGAATTATAGTCTCTGTCACAGATGGGACAGACAGTCGTTGAGGGAAGGGGTGGGTGGGACTGGTTTGCCGCACGCTCCTTCCACTGCCTGCGCTTGTTTTCTGCATGCTCTCGGCGATGAGACTCGAGGTGCTCAGCGCCCTCCCAGATGCACTTCCTCCACTTCGGGCGGTCTTTGGCCAGGGACTCCCAGGTGTGGGTGGGGAGGTTGCATTTTATCAGGGAGGCGTTTGACAAACTTGTCATATGTTGCAAATAAGCAACAGAAATAAAAGATTTGCTGAATAGATAGCCATTAAGACAATGCTCCTTTAATATCCTCACACTAATGTGAGTCTGGGACTCACAGATAGTGAGACTGTAAAGTCAGTGTGGTTTTATTAACAACACATCACACCCGCAAAAAGTCGAGAAAAATGCTGACTGATTATAAATAGAATCAACCCCAGCGCTAACCACATGAAACTGCTGTGACTGAGGTCTGTATTGAGGTTTTGAGGAATAATGTGAGGCTTGTGTACTGAAATGCTGATAAACCAGTTATTACTTTTGTTATGTTCAGAATAACTCCACAAGACTGTACACTGTAAGCCCAAACTGTTGTGACCTTGGTCTCTTTAACGTAACTCCAGAGTGAGGAAGCAGCATGGTAGACTGCCTTTTATACCTGCTTGCCCAGGGTGTGCAGGTGACCCTTGGTTCTCCCACAGGTGCGCCTCCTGGTGGCAAGTCTTGCATAGTAGTAAAGTTTGCATACATAACAACTTTAATAACACCAGTAGATGGGGAAAGTAGCATCACAATAGGAAGGAACAGCAGTCAGAATTCGGAGGACTCGAGTCATTTTATTCATATAACTCATTGGCAATGATTCTGGTACATTTTCTCCATTTAAAACTTTTAATGAAGACTACAGTGGAATTGTACATACTGAACCACGGGCATTTATTTTTCCTTTTAAAGTCTTGACTGAGTGGTGCGCTCAGCGATAATGTAAAGAGAAACATGTGCTTGCAGAGCAGAGGCTGCACTAATTCTACAATATTTATGAGAATATTGTCACTTTTATTACAAGGTTTCAGGAATGTCTGGGGCTGTCCCACTTCTGAGAAAGTTGGATCAGCAGCTGTGTATTTAAACCTCACCTTTCCAAATAAATAAAAGGACAGAGATTGCATCAACTCAGGATTGAGCCTGTTTAAATCTCCCCCGTCAGGTTTCTGTCCCAACATCGCACTGAAACCAACCTAACCAGTCACAAGTGACCTTCTCTGTGACTCTGACCATTCCTCCTCATTCTCTTTGAATTATCTGTAGCTTTTGAGATGGTCAACCTCACCATCCTCCTCCGATGCCTCTTCTCCATTGTCCAACTCAGTGGGACTGCCCTAGCTAGGGTCCACTCTCTTCTACTCAATCATAGCCACAGTATCTCCAGAAATGGCTGCTCTTCTCATCCGCATACTGTTAATAAGAGAATCGATCCTTGGCCCCCAACTCTTCCTCATCTAGATGTTTCCCTCGGCAGCATCATCTGCAGACCAGGGATCAGCTTCCCTTCCTAAAGCCCTCCACCTCTCCAGTTCCTCTCCTTTAAAGTGCTGGGGCTATTATGTTCTACCTCTCCACCACCTCTCTCTCTTGACCTTTTCAGTGCCTCTATGTTGTCAGACTGGTTGTCCGATGCCCAGTCTTCGATGAACTGCACTCCAATGGAGGACCGAAGCCATTAGCTGCAACCCCCGGTACAAACTCCATACCCTTGCCACTGATTCCATCCCCCCTCACTTAATGAGACTGTTTGCAACCTGGGCATCATATTTGACCCCAAGCTGAGCTTCTGACCCCCATATCACAAAGACCATCAATTTCCACCTCTGTGATTCCTGGGATATGGGGATTGTCCTATGAGAATTTAGAGTTTAGAAGAATGAGAGACGATCTCATTGAAACATACAAAATTCTTACAGGGTTTGATAAAGGTATGCGGAGTCAGAGGAAATGTATTAGCATGGATCGAGAATTGGCTGGCTGGCAGAAAGCAGAGAGTCAGGATAAATGGGTCCTTTTCGGGTTGGAAATCGGTGGTTTGTGGTGTGCCATAGGGATCGGTGCTGGGACCACAACTGTTTACAATATACATAGATGACCTGGAAGAGGGGACAGAGTGTAGTGTAACAAAATTTGCAGATGACACAAAGATTACTGGGAAAGCGGGCTGTGTAGAGGACACAGAGAGGCTGCAAAGAGATTTAGATAGGTTAAGCGAATGGGCTAAGGTTTGGCAGATGAAATACAATGTCGGAAAATGTGAGGTCATCCACCTTGGGAAAAAAAACAGTAAAAGGGAATATTATTTGAATGGGGAGAAATTACAACATGCTGCGGTGCAGAGGGACCTGGGGGTCCTTGTGCATGAATCCCAAAAAGTTAGTTTGCAGCAGGTAATCAGGAAGACGAATGGAATTTTGGCCTTCATTGCGAGAGGGATGGAGTACAAAAGCAGAGAGGTCCTTCTGCAACTGTACAGGGTATTGGTGAGGCCGCACCTGGAGTACTGCGTGCAGTTTTGGTCACCTTACTTAAGGAAGGATATACTGGCTTTGGATGGGGTACAGAGACGATTCACTAGGCTGATTCCGGAGATGAGGGGGTTACCTTATGATGATAGATTGAGTAGACTGGGTCTTTACTCATTGGAGTTCAGAAGGATGAGGGGTGATCTTATAGAAGCATTTAAAATAATGAAAGGGATAGACAAGATAGAGGCAGAGAGGTTGTTTCCACTGGTCGGGGAGACTAGATCTAGGGGGCACAGCCTCAAAATACGGGGAAGCCAATTTAAAACCGAGTTGAGAAGGAATTTCTTCTCCCAGAGGGTTGTGAATCTGTGGAATTCTCTGCCCAAGGAAGCAGTTGAGGCTAGCTCAGTGAATGTATTCAAATCACAGATAGATAGATTTTTAAACAATAAGGGAATTAAGGGTTACAGGGAGCGGGCGGGTAAGTGGAGCTGAGTCCACGGCCAGATCAGCCATGATCTTGTTGAATGGTGGATCAGGCTCGAGGGGCTAGATGGCCTACTCCTGTTCCTAATTCTTATGTTCTTATGATAGGGTAGATGCAGGGAGGATGTTGCCCCCAGGCCGGGGAGTTTGGAACCAGGGTCACAGTCTCAGGATAAAGGGTCGGCCATTTAGGACTGAGATGAGGAGAAACTTCTTTACTCAGAGGGTGGTGAATCTTTGGAATTCTCTGCCCCGGAGGGCTGTCGTTGAGTATATTCAAGACAGAGATTGATAGATTTTTGGATATTAATAGAATCAAGGGATATGGGGCTAGTGCAGGCAAATGGTGATAGAATATAAGAAATAGGAGCAGGAGTAGGTCATCCGGCCCCTCGAGCCTGGTTGATCTGATCACGGTCCACTTACCTGCCCGCTCCCCTTAATCCCTTATCGGTTAAGAAACTGTCTTTCTCTTAAATTTATTCAATGTCCCAGCTTCCACAGCTCTCTGAGGCAGCGAATTCTACAGATTTACAACCTTCTGAGAGAAGAAATTCCTCCTCATCTCAGTTTTAAATGGGCGGCCCCTTATTCTAAGATCATGCCCCCTAGTTCTAGTCTCCTCCATCAGTGGAAACATCCTCTCTGCATCCACCTTGTTAAGCCCCCTCATAATCTTATACGTTTTGATAAGATCACCTCCCATTCTTCTGAATTCCAATGAGTAGAGGCCCAACCTCCTCAATCTTTCCTCATAAGTCAACCCCTCATCTCCAGAATCAACCTAGTGAACCTTCTCTGAACTGTCTCCAGAGCAAGTATATCCTTTTGTAAATATGGAAACCAAAACTGCACGCAGTATTCCAGGTGTGGCCTCACCAATACCCTGTATAACTGTAGCAAGACTTCTCTGCTTTTATACTCCATCCCCTTTGCAATAAAGGCCAAGATACCATTGGCCTTCCTGATCACTTGCTGTACCTGCATACTATCCTTTTGTGTTCCATGCACAAGTACCCCCAGGTCCCGCTGTACTGCAGCACTTTGCAATTTTTCTCCATTTAAATAACAACTTGCTCTTTGATTTTTTTCTGCCAAAGTGCATGACCTCACACTTTCCGACATTATACTCCATCTGCCAATTTTTTTCCCACTCACTTAGCCTGTCTATGTCCTTTTGCAGATTTTTTGTGTCCTCCTCACACATTGCTTTTCCTCCCATCTTTGTATCACCAGCCATGATCTCGTTGAATGGCGGAGCAGGCTCACCAGTGCGACTTGTCTACATCTGCTCTTATAGAAACATAGAAAGTAGGTGCAGGAGTAGGCCATTCGGCCCTTCGAGCCTGCACCGCCATTCAATATGATCATGGCTGATCATGTATTTCAGTACCCCATTCCTGCTTTCTCTCCATACCCCTTGATCCCTTTAGCCGTAAGGGCCACATCTAACTCCCTTTGAATATATCTAACAAATTGGCCTCAACAACCTTCTGTGGTAGAGAATTCCACAGGTTCACCACTCTCTGGGTGAAGAAGTTTCTCCTCATCTCGGTCCTAAATGGCTTGCCCCTTATCCTTAGACTGTGACCCCTGATTCTGGACTTCCCCAACATCGGGAACATTCTTCTTGCATCTAACCTGTCCAATCGCATTAGAATTTTATATGTTTCTATGAGATCCCCTCTCATTGTTCTAAATTTCAGTGAATACAAGCCTAGTCGATCCAGTCTTTCTTCATATGTCAGTCCTGTCATCCCGGGAATCAGTCTGGTGAACCTTCGCTGCACTCCCTCAATAGCAAGAATGTCCTTACTCAGATTAGGATACCAAAACTGAACACGATATTCAAGGTGTGGTCTCACTTAGGCCCTGTACAACTGCAGTAAGACCTCCCTGTTCCTATACTCAAATCCTCTCGCTATGAAGGCCAACATGCCATTTGCCGCCTTCACCGCCTGCTGTACCTGCATGTCAACCTTCAATGACTGATGTACCATGACAGCCAGGTCTCGTTGCACCTTTTACCAATCTGTCACCATTCAGATAATAATCAGCCCTCCTGTTTTTACCACCAAAGTGGATAACCTCACATTTATCCACATTATACCACATCTGCTGTGTTTGCCCACTTATTTCTTTTGTTCTTATGTAACATTATCTCCTTTGTTCTGCCTCAGCTCATCTGCTGCTAAAGCCCTCATTCATACTTCTGTCACCTCGAGACTCAAATATTCCAATGATCTCCTGGTTGGCGTACCATCTTTCACCTTTAAACTTCAGCTCATGCTGAACTCTGGTGCCCGTATCTCATAGCTCACTACGTCCCACTCACCTATGACTTATAATCTACATTGGCTCCAAGTCCCCCAATACCTCAAATTTAAAAAATTCTTAACAATGTGTCTTAATCCTTTCATGGTCTTACCTCTCCCTATCTCTGTCGCCTTCTCCAGCCCATCATCACGTACTCCGTTCTTCTGTTTCTGACTTATTCCGCACGCGCCTTTCCATTGGCAGCCGTACTTTCGATCATCTAGGTCTGGAATTGCAGCCCTGAACCTCTCTTCCCTCCAACCTCTTTGATCATGCTCTCCAAGGTCACCCCTCCAAGGATTCCTCTATTAATTTAAAAAGAATTAATGTATGCGATGTGAGTGTCGCTGGCAAGGCCGGCATTTATTGTCCATCCCTAATCGCCCTCGAAGGTGATGATGAGCCACCTTCTTGACAACTGAGTGTCTCGCTGGGCCATTTCAGAGGGCAGTTAAGAGTCAACCACATTGCTGTGGGTCTGGAGTCACATATCGGCCAGACTGGGTAAGGGCGGCAGATAGGGAAGGACATGCATGAACCGATGGGTTTTTATAACAATCCAGTAGTTTCATGGTCACGATTACTGATACCGGCTTTTTATTCCTGATTTATTTAATTAACTGCTGTGTGGGGATTTGAACTCATGTGTCCAGATCATTAGTTCAGGTCTCTGGATTATTAGTTCAGTGACATAACGACTATGCTATCATTCCCGTAGAACTGTGCCAAGGAACACTTTTCTACAGGGAGGTAAGTTGTAATTGTTTGCTGTTACTGTTGTCACAAAGAAGAATGGAATAATCGGGGCTGACAAATGTTGATCATTTTCACAATATCTGACAGCATTAGCTGATAGAACCATAGTATCTAACAGCCCCTTGGTTCACCCACCTGTGCTAGCTCGCTGAAGGAGCTATCACTTACTCCCATTTGCCACCATTTCCCCTTCAGTCAGTAGTGCACACATAGAAACATAGAAAATAGGTGCAGGAGTAGGCCATTCGGCCCTTCGAGCCTGCAGCGCCATTCAATGAGTTCATGGCTGAACATGCAACTTCAGTACCCCATTCCTGCTTTCTCGCCATACTCCTTGATCCCCCTAATAGTAAGGACTACATCTAACTCCTTTTTGAATATATTTATTGAATTGGCCTCAAAATACAGGTCACTCACCAGAGAAAGGAGCATTGTTCCAGGGTTGGATCATTCACACTTTGCTTACTGTGCCACCTTGTGCAGGTTACCTCTTGTGACATATTGCGATGTTGCTCCATTTATGTTTTACAGGAAACATTCTGTTGCTCCCCACTTCAGGCGCTCAGACTCGTGAGGCACGACATGTTTCACCAGGTGCAGACGTCTCGCCTCTCGGGGTTACTGCCCCCGAAAGGAAGTGGAGTGCTAAATAACACGCTCTACGTCCATTCTGGGGAGTGGGGCGGGTGTGGAGCGGGGCTCTGCCGGCTAAACCCCCGTCTAATTTAGCAGTTGATGTTCGCAGCGCCGCACGCGGGTGAAAAGTCGTTGGCGCCTCCCGTTAGTGCCCCTGTTAGAGCCTACATTAGTGCCCCCGTTAGTGCCCCCATTAGTGCCCCCGTTAGTGCCCCTATTAGCGCCACTGGGGCCTCAGTGTCCAATGGATGTTTGCAGCGAGATCAGTGCATTTGTCTTTTTGAACAATCGACACATTCACATCACTTGCCTGCATTTGTGCATTTTGGAATTTGAGAATTTATGAGTTGGATAAGTCCTCTCTGTATATGTCTACAAATATATTTCCCGATTAAACCTCTGCGATCCTGTGAACAGAGTACCAATGTATCTGATGGTCAAACTGATGAAGCAGTGGGTTAGTGTCACATTCATGGGCACATCCAAATAATGTGTACATCATGGATAAGACAATCAGCAAGCAGAAGTTCCTGTTTTTCCAGTGGGCCTGGTCTGTGGCCCAGCATTGGTTTGTGATTGAAACTTTGGAACTAATTTGCGAAAAGGACAAATGTGCCAAATATTTTATTTTCATTGCTTCCTTAATAGCTGCTGGGGATAAAATGTTGTTAAAGTATTTACATTCCTACTCGGCTGTAGATCTGTCAGAAAGGTTTGGCTGTAACCCTTGCCCCAATCTGTTACCAACGTAATCTGTGAGTGAGGATCACGGTGAGCTAAAGATCACAGATTACCCGTCTAGTTAATGGATATTTAACTGGGATAATCCAGGGAGACCACACCGTGTTATTCCCATTAAAGCCCTGAAGGAAGTGAGTTACTGGGCAGGTTTACTTGGAGGAATAGTCTGTTCTTTGTGATTAGCACGGGTGATAGGCGAACAGTAGCATAGTGGTAATGTCACTAAACTAGTGATCCGGAGACAGAAGTTCAAATCCCCCCACCGCAGCTGGGGAATTTAAATTTCAGTTCATTAAATAAACCTGGAATAAAAAGCTAGCGTCAGTAATGGTGACCATGAAACTACCGGATTGTCGTAAAAACCCATCGGGTTCATTACTGTCTTTCAGGGAAGGAAATCTGCTGCCCTTACCCGGTCTGGCCTCTATGTGACTCCACACTCACAGCAATGTGCTTGACTCTGAAATGGCCCAGCAAGCAACTCGAGGACAATTAGGGCTGGGCAATAAATGCCAGCCTTGCCAGCGATGCCCACATCCTGTGAACGAATAAAAAACAAAATTGCCCATCAGACAGCAGCTGCGTCTCAGTCCAATGTCTCTGACTGCAGGGTGTCCATGATTTCAATGCTGAATCTACACCCCGCCACACTCCCACAGCCTGTTTCTTGTTAAAGAATTGTTTTTTGTTTCAAAATGACAAATTGTTTTTCCTGTGAAGGTCCTGCAACTATCTCTAATAAACAAAAACACATAGCGTAAGAATGGAAAATATGACACAGTCAGCTTTACGCCAACACACTGACTGGAATTATTGCACAACAATCCAGGCCTAAAAGCAATCACTTTCTGACTCGTTAAAACAATTCCACATTTTGACCCGTGACTCTAATCTTCGATTACAGTTGCACCAACCTGTCGCCCAGCCATTCCTCACTCTCAGCTGTTGACTCCATCGTGTCCTCGCTAGAAATGGCAGAGCTCACGACACACCCGTCATTATAACTTATACCCTCCGTACATATAGTCCATTCATCTACTTGTGTTATTAAAGCACAGGGTTTTTTAATTGTTATTTAAAAACCTATCTCAAAGCCCATGGAATAAACAAAAAACAGAATGGGCTATATTTGTGCAAATTTGTATCTCTGGCATAAAAATTCTCATTAAGTTCCTACATCCACATTTATAATGCAAAAGGCAAAATGAGGAGAGAACGTACGACTTTAAAATTGGGACTGGATTACATCTGCGTGCCCTGATCCAGTTATTCTCTTCCCTCTGACCCAGTTTTAACTCCCTGTATCCAATGCTAAAACCCATCAAACATGCAGCACCCATTATAAAGAAAATCCTGCTGTCGCGGGAGCCAGAAGCCCATTTGCACGGTCTCTCACTCTGTCTCTCATGGCGTCTGCCCTCACGCTAGGGAAATCAGAGAAGATCCATTGGGTTAATATTATCTACAGGGTAAAGTAAGTGAAGAATTTTGTTCTTTTGATTTTGCTCTTTCTTCCCTGCTGGGTATGGTAATGACCTCTCCCCATTGTCTACTGACTCAATCCGCATTAAAAATGTATTGCTTTTTAGACAGTGTAAGTGGGATTTCTGACTTGCTTGTTATTTTTAATGTAACCTGTGAGAAGCATGTGGCATCATTTATAGCATGACATTTCCCAAAAGCAGACCTCCATTCCTATTTCCAAATCAGGAGATAATTGGAGGGCCGATTCAGTCCCTTCCAACCACATCAATCTGGAATACTTTACCACAGAGATCACTTCTGCTGATCCATCACTGTTACGACCTCAACAGCGAATAGGAAACTTTAATAAGAATTACACATCAAACAAAAGAAAATGAATAGCACAATATCTTGTGTTCATGTAGCCAACCTCCTGCTAGTTGCAGGTTTTATTCAAGAATGTTTCCGATTAAAATCAAAGCATGCAACAAGCTTCAGCAGCCAGCAAAGCACATCAAGCAACCCGAAACTGGAGCGACAAACCCCTCAGTCACATCATTATGCATTATGTCAAATGATCCGAACAAAAATTGTTCTTCTCAAAAAAGAGCAAATGTTTTATTTTTATTTAAGACTTATTTTTATTGATAGGCCTCAGATGTTTACTAAGGATAACATTCTTCATTTGGAATTAATGCATTTCCGTACACATGAAATCCCCATAAGCATGAATGAGGATTCCCTTCTGTCATTGGTTGGGCCGGCCCATGTGATCCCAGGGACACTCACGAACTGCCTGCACCCCTGAGATATGCGGACCACTACCCTCGGGGACTCGGAGAGGCCCAGGACCGCGAGTCTCCGTACCTCCTGGACCCCCAGGATCGCAGGCATTTTGTGTGCAGAATAGAGGCACTTCCCTGCGGCACACCTCCCACTGCTAATTCAGGGCCATCGTTTTGGATTAGGACTTGTTGAGATATAACAGCAATGAGGCTGGAAATATGCAGTATTATACTTTCAGTCCCCACTGTTAATGTTATACAGGTGCAGCGTTGAGAATCTGGAACCCTCTGGACCGGGGCCGTTCTGGATTCCTGGCTTTTCCGCACTTTTGATCGTCTTTCTGATGCCACGAATCCGGAAACACCTGAGCCCAGGTTCGAGTATTTCCGAATTTTGGAACATCAGAAAGTGGGGCAGACCTCGTCATGGAGGAGCTGTTCGGGCCCCGTCGCGGAGGAGCTGTTCGGGCCCCGTCGCGGAGGAGGTGTTTGGGCGGGCCCCGTCGTGGAGGAGGTGTTCGGGCGGGCCCCGTCGCGGAGGAGGTGTTCGGGCGGGTCCCGTCGCGGAGGAGGTGTTCGGGCGGGCCCCATCGCGGAGGAGGTGTTTGGGCGGGCCCCGTCGCGGAGGAGGTGTTCGGGCGGGCCCCATCGCGGAGGAGGTGTTCGGGCGGGCCCCATCGCGGAGGAGGTGTTCGGGCGGGTCCCGTCGCGGAGGAGGCCCCGAGGTAAGGGCAGTGGTGGTGAGGCGAGGTCGGCAAGTCTGGATTCCGGAACATTTTACATATTCTGGACGACCCTGCCACCGATCGGCCTGGATTCCGGAACTCCAGATTTTTGACGATGCAATTGTAATTGAAAAACACTCAGACTTACTGTAAATGATACGGGTTGCCTTGAGGTAGTCTGCAGCCAGATAACTACACGCTGCTTTACACTGTACTACTGAAGTCAGTGCGGTTTCATCCTGGGTGCTGATCTGGTACAAAACGTGCAGTATAAAAAGACCAGATGTACATTGGTGTGTTTTCAGTAAGTGCATCGGCCTCTGCACCCATTCAGGGTCAGGGTTTGGGACAGATAACTTCACGACAGGTACGTGATAGGGAGGCACAACAATTTTGAGGCCAATGATATTTTAATGATTCTGAAGAGCTGACTATAGCACCAGATAAAAGTAGCAAATGATTACAGCGGACTAAAATGGCAATTGTTTGGAGGCTTGATTGCAATGTGCGTGTGTACAAGAACAATGACACAAAGGAATAAAATATTCAACTTAAAGCTTACTATTGTTTATCAGACCCACCCTGGTATTGGGGCCAGTTTTACCCATTTACAGGAAGGGTTTGCTGACTCTCACTTACCCATTCTGGAAACTAGTCACAATCTTTTGTTTGCCTTGTGGGATTAACTGCAACACTGCTGGTTTTAAACTTTCAGGCGCCTGTCCGCCACTCTGGAGCCCTCGCCTGGCCCCTCCTTCTCGCTATATCTCGCGAGAAGCCTTCTGGGCCAAATCTCGGGCCAAAATTGCCCCATTTTGCTTCTGGTACCACCCCGCAGATTTTTTTGCTTCAAAAACCCCAATTCCGGGACATTTAGCTCCTCATCTCGCCGGGCATTAAATTTTCATTTAATTCGAATTGTGCGCCCCAAACAGTGCGCGGGGCAATTTCTCTCGCCCGCCCCCCGAATCTCTTTCGCACTCCTGCTTGGGTCTATCTGCCCCACATATAAATACCTTGGGACATTTTGCTATGTTAAAGCCACTATCTGACAGCATGCTGAAAATCGTATGCATCTCTTTAAATTTTGCACATTTTTCCATCATGGTGAAACTACAACAAGTTGCAATTACCGGTGGGAAGAGAAGCCACTGCTAGGGCTGCCCTGGCTACGATTGGTTAAGTAAGGTGGAAGCAAACAAGAGCCGCTCCAAGGATCCCAACAGTGGTGGATGGAGGCTGGAGATGTTCCAATGCGGAGGTTGGAGGAGATGGTACATTCCAATGCGGAGGTTGGAGGAGATGGTACATTCCAATGTGGAGGTTGGAGGAGATGGTACATTCCAATGTGGAGGTTGGAGGAGATGGTATGTTCCAATGTGTCGAGAGCTGCAGACAGGATGGGGGTGGAACACGCACTATGGTCACAGGGAAGGGCAGAAATCCGATTGCAGGGACTCGAACACGAAGACAGAATATTATCTGAATGGCGGCAGATTAGGAAAAGGGGAGGTGCAACGAGTCCTGGGTGTCATGGTTCATCAGTCATTGAAAGTTGGCATGCAGGTACAGCAGGCGGTGAAGAAGGCAAATGGTATGTTGGCCTTCATAGCTAGGGGAGCAGGGAGGTCTTACTGCAGTTGTACAGGGCTTTAGTGAGGCCTCACCTGGAATATTGTTTTCAGTTTTGGTCTCCTAATCTGAGGAAGGACATTCTTGTTATTGAGGGAGTGCAACAGACTGATTCCTGGGATGGCAAGACTGACATATGAGGAGAGACTGGATCGACTGGGCCTGTATTCACTGGAGTTTAGAAGGATGAGAGGGGATCTCATAGAAACATATAAAATTCTGATGGGGACTGGACAGGTTAGATGCAGGAAGAATGTTCTCGATGTTGGGGAAGTCCAGAACCAGGGGACATAGCCTAAGGATAAGGGGTAAGCCATTTAGGACTGAGATGAGGAGAAACTTCTTCACTCAGAGAGTTGATAACTTGTGGAATTCCCTGCCGCAGAGAGTTGTTGATGCCAGTTCATTGGATATATTCAAGAGGGAGTTAGATATGGCCCTTACAGCTAAAGGGATCAAGGGGTATGGAGAGAAAGCAGGAAAGGGGTACTGAGGTGAATGATCAGCCATGATCTTATTGAATGGTGGTGCAGGCTTGAAGGGCCGAATGGCCTGCTCCTGCACCTATTTTCTATGTTTCTATGTTTCCATGTTTCTAAACAGGGAGCTGTGGGAGAGATGGGCAGGATCTGGAAGGTGACAGTAAGTTCAAGAACGGAAGATTGGAGATGGAATAGTAGTTAGTGATGACAGATTTGTTGGAGGAGGGTAGTGATGACGGCAGTTTAAGAGGGAGGAGGGCAGAACCTGAGAAGAGGGAACCATTTACAACATCAACTCAAGTGGGAATCTGGAAGGAAAGTCGAGCGGTCAGGGGTTTAGTAAGAATGGGGTCAAGTTACCAGGAGGAGAAAGAAAGACTTGCATTTATATCGCGCCTTTCACAACCACCAGACATCTCTTGGTGCTTTACAGCCAATTAACTATTTTTGGAGTGCAGTTACTCTTGTAATGTGGGAAACGCGGCAGCCAATCTGCGCACAGCAAGTTCCCACAAACAGCAATGTGATAATGACCAGATAATCTGTTTTAGTGATGTTGATTGAAGGATAATATCGGCCCCAGGACACCAGGGATAACTCCCCTGCTCTTCTTCAAAATAGTGCCATAGAATCTTTAAAGCCCACTGAGACAGGACCTCGGTTTAACGTCTCATCCGAAAGATGGCCCCTCTGACAGTGCAGCGGTCCTGCTCCTAATTCTTATATTCTTAGGAACCAGAGTTACAAGGAATGAGAAAACTAGCCAAATAATAGTCGGCACTGATCCTTAAATAAATAATAAAACACTTGAAAACCTTAATTGTTTCCCGTTGTCATTGTGGGATGTTTTAGTAATCGCCTTTGAAATGTAAAAGATAATAATGGTATACTCTTCACACAATCAATATATATGTCTTTTTTAAATTAAGATAAATTTATCATTTTGAATGATGTGGATGTGGTGACAGTTCAGACTAAGATTGATGAATGGGGTGAGCTGTAGAATTCAATCTCCGGGTGGGGTTTCGCTATTGGCACTTTAACAGATAATATTGGTTGGTGTTTAAGTGTGTGACTGTCTCCAGCCAGCAACTCCTGAACATTCAGTTAAATATGAATTATGGCTCAGGCAGAGTGACGATCGAGTGTTGTGCCAGGGGCAAGATTTGCTCCTCAGTGGCCCACTCGGCCTCCCCTTGCACATCACTGGGACCGTCCAACATGTAGTCCAGGCACTCCTGCACCGGGGTGGGTAAGGAGAATATATCCCCCCCGCTCCTTTCAATATCCAGTTGCAAAAGAGCACCAGTAAGGGCCTGAGAAAAATGCAACGGATGTCACCCTCCACCTCCGCACAATCTGTTGGTTTGACAGAAGTAGTAACATCACAAATGCAAGGACACATTGGAAACGTTGTTAACAAAGGTAACATAAAGATCGCATAAGGGGATAAGGGGTTATGGGTAGCAGGCAGGGAAGTGGAGCTGAGTCCATGATCAGATCAGATGTCATGTATCTCACATTACTGTATATAACTGTATCTTACCATGCTATACATGACTGTAACTGGATATGACCTGTAACAATACGCATACCTTACCACCAGGGGTGCACTTGCAGGAGACACTCCATACCTGTCCCACTGCGGTATATAAAGGGAGGTCTCGGGCAAGTGCAGCACTGGAGAGCTGGAATTAAAGGTGCAGGTCCTGAGTGACCTTGACTTCAGCATGTGTCTCGTGTGAGTCAGTACATTAGAGTCAGGACTTAACAGTGGTGACGAGTTACGGGATCACAGAATCCACAGAATGGCTACCAACAGCTCAGATCGACAATTGGGATGACTTTTTATAGAAAGGCTCCAGCAAAGCTTTGTGACCAAAGACTGGCTAGGCGACGATAAGGCAGACAAAAGAAGAGCCCATCTCTTGACCAGCTGTGGCTCGAAAACATATGCTTTAATGAAAGACCTGCTGGCACCTGAGAAACTGCAACTACACAGGGCATCTGGCTCGCATGTGCAGAAAAACAGCAACTCGGCTGGTATACGAATCGGAAGGGTCGGACCAGAAGACGGTTGGAACAGTGCACGGGACGCCGAGGTACAGCGGGTTAACACGATCAATGTCCACTGTTCTTACACCAAGATGCCTCCAATTACGATGAGGGTTCTACTCAACGGGATACCCATCAACATGGAACTGGACACGGGGGCCAGTCAATCCCTCATGAGCGTTCAACAATTTGAAGAGCTGTGGCTGCACAAAAGCAACAGACCAAAACTCACAAAGATCGACACCAAACTAAGGACCTATACTAAAGAAATCGTCCCAGTCCTTGGCAGCGCCATGCTCTCAGTCACACACAAAGGGATGGTGCAATGACTTTCCTGTGGATTGTCCCCAGGGATCTCCCAGCTCTGTTGGAGAGAAGCTGGCTAGCAGAACTTAATTGGAAATGGGATGATGTTCACGCCATGTCGTCAGAGGAACGGACCTCCTGCTCAACAGTTCTAAGCCGTTTTGAACATCTCTTTTAACCAGGTGTGGGCACCTTCAAAGGGGCTAAAGTTAGAATCTACATCACACAGAATGCCAGACCGGTCCATCACAAGGTTAGAGCTGTGCCTTATGTGATGAGGGAAAAGATTGAAAACGAACTGGACCGGCTTCTGCGGGAAGGCATAATTTCTCCCATGGAATTCAGCGACTGGGCAAGCCCCATCGTCCCCGTCATGAAGCCTGATGGATCCGAGTGAATCTGTGGGGATTACAAGTCTACCATAAACAGAGTCTCCCTACAGGACCAATACCCGCTGCCCAGAGCGGAGGACCTATTTGCCACATTGGCTGGAGGAAAACTTTTCTCGATGCTTGACCTCACATCTGCATATATGACGCAAGAACTGACCGAAGAGTCTAAGCTACTCACCACCATCAACACACATCGAGGCCTTTTTGTTTACAATTGATGCCCATTCAGCATCAGGTCGGCAGCTGCTATATTCCAGCGCTATATGGAGAGTCTGCTCAAGTCCATCCCGGGGACGGTTGTGTTTCAAGATGACATACTCATCACTGGCAGGGACACCGACTCCCATCTCCGCAATCTTGAGGAAGTACTAAGTCGATTGGATCGGGTAGGCCTAACAGTTAAGAAATCCCGTGCCTGAGGTTGAATTTTTGGGCAGAAGGATTGCCGCTGATGGAATCCGCCCAATAGAGTCCAAAACAGAAGCAATTCGCCTGGCACCCAGGCCCCGGAATGTCTCGGAACTGCGCGCCTTTCTCGGGCTAGTTAATTACTTTGGGAACTTTATGCAAAACTTGAGCACGCTGCTGGAGCCTCGCCACGTGCTACTCAGAAAGGGGTGCGATTGGTTTTGGGGAGACGCTCAAGAACGCGCCTTCAATAAGGCACGCCACCTTCTATGTTCCAAGAGTGTTTTAGCCTTTTTTGACCCAGGTAAAAAGTTAATCCTTACGTGTGATGCTTCAGCGTACGGGGTTGGGTGCATTTTACAGCACGTCAGTGATGCGGGTAAATTTCAGCCCGTTGCTTATGTCTCCAGGTCACTTTCGCGGGCGGAGTGCGGGTACGGTATGGTTGAGAAGGAGGCGCTCGCGTGTGTGTACGGTGTCAAAAAGATGCACCAATACCTTTTCGGGGCCAAGTTTGCGTTAGAAACCGACCACAAACCCCTGACGTCCCTACTATCCGAGTGCAAGGCAATAAACGCCAACGCCTCGGCGCGCATTCAGCGGTGGGCACTCATGCTGGCGGCTTACGACGACACGATAAGGCACAGACCAGGCACAGACAACTGTGCCGACGCACTTAGTAGGCTACCCCTGGTGACCACAGAAAGGTCCGATGAACAGGACTGTGAGATGGTCATGGCAATCAATGCCTTTGAATCCACAGGGTCGTCCATGACTGCTCACCAAATCAGAGCCTGGACGACCAGCGACCCCACGTTATCTCTAGTCAAAAGATGTGTTTTAACCGGTGACTGGGCAGAGGCTCGTGATGCCTGCCCCGAGGAGGTCAAACCCTTCCCTAGGCGCATGCATGAACTCTCACTACAGGCACACTGCCTGATGTGAGGCAGCCGAGTAGTTATGCCCTTACGAGGCAGGGAGGCATTTGTCCGGGAGCTCCATTGCGAGCACCCGGGGATCGTCCTTATGAAGGCCATAGCCAGATCTCATGTCTGGTGGCCTGGCATTGACACGGACTTGGAACTCTGCATCCGTCAGTGCACCATTTGTACCCAACTCAGTAATGCCCCCCAGGGAGGCCCCCCTAAGCCCCTGGCCCTGGCCCACCAAACCGTGGACGCGGGTGCATGTAGACTATGCGGGCCCATTCATGGGCAAAATGTTCCTCGTAGTCTTTGATGCATTTTCAAAATGGATCGAGTGCAGCATTTTAAACTCAAGCACCACCTCCACCACTGTGGAGAGCCTTAGAACCATATTTGCAATGCATGGCATTCCTGACATATTGGTCAGTGATAATGGTCCGTGCTTCACCAGCACAGAATTTCACTATTTTATAGTTGACCACGGTATAAATCACGTTAAGACGGCACCTTTCAAGCCGGCCTCCAATGGCCAGGTGGAGCGAGCAGTGCAGATCATTAAACAAGACATGCTCAGAATCCAAGGTCCCACGCTGCAGAGCTGCCTGTCGCGACTGCTGCTGGCATACAGATCTCATCCGCATTCATTGATTGGGGTTCCTCCCCCATGCAACTATTGATGAACCGAACCATAAAGACCAGACTCTCGTTAATCCTCCCAGACATGCATGAAATTGTTGAGGCTAAGCATCAAAAGCTAACTGAGTACCATGACCGAAATTCGAGGGGGAGGTGGAATGAGATAGGGGACAAAGTGTTTGTGCTAAATTATGGCCGGGGTCCCAAACGGCTTGCAGGGACAGTAACAGACAAAGAAGGAAACAGGTTGTACAAATGGACAATGGCCAAACCTGCCGGAGGCACGTAGACCAAGTAAAAAGTAGATTCACTGATAACACTGAAGAACCAGAGGCAGACTACAATGTGGAACTCACACCACATTTGGTGGACAGACAGGTGGAACAACCTGAGGAAAGGGCAGTCTCAACGGACAGCCCAGGCGAGATACCAGCAATCACACCGAACGAAAAACAGGCACCAAGGCAAACAACTGAACCACAACTAAGACGCTCCACGCGAGAGCGCAGACCACCTGAGACTGAATCTATAAAGGCAATAAGACCTTGGGGGAGGGTGATGTCATGTATCTCACATTACTGTATATAACTATATTTTACCATGCTATATATGACTGTAACTGGATATGACCTGTAACAATAAGCATACCTTACCACCAGGGGTGCACTTGCAGGAGACACTCCATACCTGTCCCACTGAGGTATATAAAGGGAGGTCGCAGGCAAGTGCAGCACTGGAGAGCTGGAATTAAAGGTGCAGGTCCTGAGTGACCTTGACTTCAGCATGTGTCTCGTGTGAGTCAGTACATTAGAATCAGGACTTAACATCAGCCATGATCTTATTGAATGGTGGAGCAGGCTCGAGGGGCCGTATGGCTGACTCCTGCTCCTATTTCTTATGTTCTTATGTTATCATTCTTGCACAAGGGTATTTATAGGGTGCATAATACACTGAACACTGACATCAAACAGCCTTACCATCAAATGCTTGGGTGGCAATAGACATGTCAAGACTCATGTGCAAGTTGTGTCTCAATTGTTTTGTTAAACTATCCGGGGCGGGGAAGGGTTGTTGTGCTGGCCAAAGGTAGTGATGTGGTAAATACGTTGGAGAAGAACATGTTCCTGATTTTCAGCACACGGCGATGAAAGAGAGTGTTCTTGCCCCTAGTTACATGCAACGTGGAACACTCACTCATTTACTCGGAGGAAATATTGCATTTCGAGGTCAAACATCTTATCAAATAATAAACTGTCTGAAAAAGTCTGGAGGGTGATTGCAATAAAGATAGATATGATTAAACAGTTAAGAATTATAATGACTTTTAACTCTTGCACAACCTCTTTAGTGTCCGCTGGGGCTCAGTGGGCAGCACTCTCGCCTCTGAGTCAGAAGGTTGTGGATTCAAGTCCCACTCCAGGGACTTGCGCACAGAAAGCTAGGCTGGCATCCAGTGCAGTGCTGAGGGAGCGCTGCACTGTCGGAGGTGCCGTCTTTCAGATGAGATGTTAAACCGAGGCCCCGTCTGCTCTCTCAGACACTATATTTCGAAGAAGAGCAGGGGAGATCTCCCCGGTATCCTGGGGCCAATATTTATCCCTCAATCAACATCACTAAAACAGATTATCTGGTCATTATCACATTGCTGTTTGTGGGAGCTTGCTGTGCGCAAATTGGCTGCCGCATTTCCCACATTACAACAGTGACTACACTCCAAAAGTACTTCATTGGCTGTAAAGTGCTTTGAGACTTTCGGTGGTCGTTTACGGTTCTATATTAATGCAAGTCTTTTTTACTTTATGTCTCTCTTGAATTGATACACAATGTCTTTCTTGATATTTTTAAGGCTTTCTGCATTTATTTGAAAGCCTGACTGGGTGTTGGTGATTCTGTGCGTGATGGGCAGTGTTTGTTTCAAGTTGTAGTCCTAACTGTGTGATTGCCTTCTGCCAAAATGACTGGAGATTGGCAGTTTTGAATACAAGTCACTCCTATGTTTTATATCTGCTCAGTTGGTGTAAATGGTTACGGTGCAAATGAGGAATGGAAGTGTGATTAATTGTGACCAAACTGAGTTTGGAGTTAAAACCCGACTTTTAACTAATGCCACTCGACATTGTGTCCTTGTGCTCACGGTGGAAGGAGCATGGTGTTCAGTATGCATTTGCCCGCCTCGATAATAGGGAGTCTTTAATGTTGGTCAGTCTCTGGGTCACGTCTCACCTCACACAGGCAAGTCCAGCACCAATCTCTCTCGCAGCAAAAGCAAAACACTGCGGGTGTTGGAAATCGGAAATAAAAACTAAAATGCTGGAAACACTCAGTGGGTCAGGCAGCATCTGTGGAGCGAGAAACAGAGTTAACGTTTCAGGTCAGAACCCTTTGTCAGAACCCAATCCCTTCTCCTTCTCCTGGTTTGTGACTAGTTGCTGAACTTTTTCCCCAGATCAGCTCGCGGAGGTCCATCTCCATTGCTTTCCCAGCTTATTTTTGACCTTCCATTCTTCGTTGCTCTTTCAGTCTCACTGCATTGTTCTGACCTTTACCATCCTGCGAACATGACCCAGTGACTGAGGCACTTTAATTTCACTGACATTTGTTCATTCTTCCTTTGATCACATTATTCATCATTTTATTTGTTCAGATGACCCTGAGAACATTTTTAATTGAGTCAAGTTTATTTCCTGTTTACCCTATCATTTTATACAGTTGCAAATATGAAAGTTTTTTTTTATCATTGTCTTGCCAATGAAAGCATTAGAACATATTCTTCTCATTAGCTTACAGAAAGTATTTTCCACAACAATTTGCCTCTAATGTAGAAAGACATCTGAATGTGCTTCACAGAGGCGTAATTAAAATCATTGATGTCAAGCCAAAGGCGGGCATGTTGGGAGTGACTAAAGGCATGGGCTTTAAGGAGAGTCCTGGTGGAGAGGCTCGAGGTGTTGATGGAATTCCATGGCATGGGGCCGAGGATCCTGAAGATACAGCCATCTAAAGTTGGGCGAAGGGAAAAGGAATGCACAAAAGGCCAGAGTCAGAGGAATTGAGAACAATAGGGGGGCTGGAGGAGATTCCAGAGATAGCGAGAGGTGAAGTCATGAAGGGATTTAAAGATGCGGATGAGAGTTTTAAATTTGAGGCATTGGGAGACTGGGAACCAATATGGGTCAGTCAGGATAGGAGTGATGGTTGAGCAGGACTTGCTGCAGGGTAGGGTACGGGTGGAAGGGTTTTGGATGAGTTGAAGTTTACAGAGGGTGGATGATGGAAGGCCACACAGGAGTGTTGGAATAGTTGAGCTTGATGGTGAGAAAGATAGGGATGAGAGTTTTAGCAGCAGAGGGTCGAGGTCGGAGTGGAGGTGGGTGATGTTAGAGGTGAAAATAGGTGGTCTTTGTGATTGAGAGGCTATGGAATCAAATGGGCTGCCGAGATTTTGAAAGTCTGGTTTAGTCTGAAACAGTCGCTGTTGAGGGAGATGGAATTGATGGCAAGATAGTTACGGTCAAAAGCAATGGCATTGGACTTCCCAACATTTAACTGGAGAATCCAAGAATAGTAACAGCGAGGCAGTGGAGGGGCCGAGAGAGGTGGCAGGGAGATCGAGCTGGCTGTCAGGAGCGGTCATTGTGGAAACTCTCTGCATTTTTGCAGATGTTGCCGCCAAAGAGCAGCATATAGCTGGGTGAGAGGGCGGGGCCGACGATAGATCTTTGGGGGACTCCAGAGGTAACAGTGTGGGGGCAGGGTGGAAGCCATTGCTGGAGATGCTCTGACTATGATTGGATAGGTGGAAGTAAGTAAGCGTGCTCCCCCCAAGCTGGACAATGGAGGAGAGGCGTTGGAGAAGGACGGTGTGGTCGACTGCGTCAAAAGATGAACAGGGGTCAAGGAGGTGAGAGTAGAGGGAGAAGGAGTCAGCAGTTTAAGGAGATGTATAATAGTGGAGAAAAGATCAAGGTTATCTTTGCTTTCCAGGATGATCCTGGAAAAGTGACTGGTTTTGTCAGTGAGTGAGCGAGCTCAGGCCAGATTTAGTGATGGATGGCTGAAGCAGTTGTGTGACAGACTCACTCAAGTCTACACCCTTTGGACAGATGGGGGACATACCAAGGATAAGGATTGGGATAGGAGGGAGCAAAAGTTTTGCTGGGGACAAGGGCATCAAAGGTGCAACTGAGGGAAGAGGTTAACAAATTGACAGCTGCAGATGTATCTTGGATGGATGGATGGCCAAAGGCCAGGCAGTTGGGAGATTGAAAGTGCAGATGCAAAAGGGAAATGGGTTGAAAGGGGTTAGGGAGATGGAGGTGATGAGAAACACAAAGAAATTCTAAGAAATGGCCTTGTCATTGGAGTAGAGAAGCCACAGGAGTTGGGAATGTTGAGTAGGTGGCCGTGAATATGGGAAATAGAGTTGCGAGAGTAAGAGAAGAAAGAGAGAGAGGTTAATGGAGAGCAGGAGGGAAATGAAATCAGATAGAGAAAGAAAGGGGAGTGGAGATGGAGATTGTAGTCAGTACGGAAGAAGAGTTGTGAGGGCATAAACTGGTGGCAAGGATATCTTGAGGAGAAACTCAGGGTGTGGCTTTGGGAGCATGGTAATCAATGCTTATTTTTCCAGGAGAAATGAACGAAGTGTCATGAGGCAAGATGCTTAAAGGAGGAGAAGGTATCAGAGGAGTAGATGGAGAGACCAAGGTGGGACTTGATGATAAAGGACACATTACCACCAGGTAGGCAGATAGTAGGGGGTATAGCCAGGGATGTATAGCCAGGGATGTGCTGGAGTCCATTATTAAAGAAGCAGTAGCGGAACATTTGGAAAAGCATAATTCCATCAAGCAGAGTCAGCATGGATTTATGAAAGGGAAATCATGTTTGACAAATTTGCTGGAGTTCTTTGAGGGTGTAATGAGCAGGGTGGATAAGGAGAAACCAGTGGATGTGGTGTATTTGGATTTCCAGAAGGCATTCGATAAGGTGCCACATAAAAGGTTACTGCACAAGATAAAAGTTCATGGGGTTGGGGATAATATATTAGCATGGAGAGAGGATTGGCTAACTAACAGAAATCAGAGAGTCGGGATAAATGGGTCATTTTCCGGTTGGCAAACAGTAACTAGTGGGGTGCCACAGGGATCGGTGCTGGGGCCTCAACTATTTACAATCTATATTAATGACTTGGATGAAGGGTTTGAGTGTAATGTAGCCAAGTTTGCTGATGATACAAAGATGGGTGGGAAAGCAAATTGTGAGGAGGACACAAAAAATCTGCAAAGGGATATAGACAGGCTAAGTGAGTGGGCAAAAATTTGGCAGATTCAGTGGGAAAATGTGAGGTTTGGCAGAAAAAATAGAAAAGTAGATTATAAATTAAATGGAGAAAAATTCCAAAGTACTTCAATACAGAGGGACCTGGGGGTCCTTGTGCATGAAACACAAAAAGTTAGTATGCAGGTAGAGCAATAATCAGGAAGGCAAATGGAATGTTGGCCTTTATTGCAAGGGGGATAGAGTATAAAAGCAGAGAAGTCCTGCTACAACTGTACAAGGTATTGGTGAGGCCACACCTGGAGTATTGCGTGCAATTTTGATCTCCGTATTTAAGAATGGATACACTTGCATTGGAGCCTGTTCAGAGAAGGTTCACAAGGTTGATTCCGGAGATGAGGGGCTTGACTTATGAAGATAGGCTGAGTAGGTTGGGTCTATACTCATTGGAGTTCAGAAGAATGAGAGGTGATCTTATCGAAACATATAAGATAATGAGGGGGCTCGACAAGGTGGATGCAGAGAGGATATTTCCACTCATAGGGGAGACTAAAACTAGGGGCATAGTCTGAGAATAAGGGATCACCCATTTAAAACTGAGATGAGGAGGAATTTCTTCTCTGAGGGTTGTAAAACCGTGGAATTCTCTGCCCCAGAGAGCTTTGGAGGCTGGGTCATTGAACATATTTAAGGCAGAGATAGTCAGATTTTTGAGCGATAGGGGAATAAAAGGTTATGGGGAGCGGGCAGGGAAGTGGAGCTGAGTCCATGATCAGATCAGCCATGATCTTATTAAATGGCGGAGTAGGCTCGAGGGGTAAAATGGCCGACTCCTGCTCCTATTTCTTATGTTCTTCTTGTGTTCTTGCGATGTATAGCCAGGGGGTATAGCCAGGTGGTATAGCCAGGGATGCTTCAATACGGGCAAGGTATTGTCATCCAAAATGCAAGTTTCTATCAAAGTGTTAATGCAATCATCCACAATGAAGTTATTATTGGCAAGACTCTTGATCCTGAGTGGACGAACATTCTGATGGAAATGTGGCGAGGGGCTGTGCTTACTGATCCGCTGAAAGTTTCCAAGGAATATCAGGTGGGGAGAAAGGGAGAGGAAGGAGTTGGTGAGGTTAGTCTCAGTAGACATGCTGAGCATAAAGATCAGCGAGAGGAGAGGGGACAGTTGTGGTTGTAGCTCAAGGTACCAGAGATGGTTGCCTCACTGGGCCTTTTGGAGAATACTAAGAGAGACACGAAGGGGCCGAAAATTGACCCGCTCCATAACTGCCTATCAGAGGTGGGAATGTAGTGGGGAGGCCTCACCAACTGGGAGCAGACGGATGGGCCAGCCCGACCGACCTTGCCCCCGGACTGGGAATGGGTTTTCACACCGCCCGTGTTCTCACCGCATCGGGCATGCACCGACCCCTTTCCTAGCCCCGCGCGGTATTGCCGCCGCCTCTGGTTGGTGCCATGGATAGCTTTCCCCGGCGGGAGCTGACTGTGGCTGGGCAGTGCGTCCACCCTTAAAGGGGAGGTCCCGCTGCCGGCGACTCCATCTTATTTTTTATTGTCGGCCGACTGCCAGGTGAGGCTGACAATTATGCCCCTGGGTTCGGCCGGGCCGCCAACAGGCAACCTGGCACCCCCTCTTGGACACTTCCGCCCCGACCCAACAAAAAAAATGTCTTGAATTTCGCCGGATTATTGGTCTCATGCATTGGGTCGGACAGAACACGTTTGGGATGGAAGAGTAGCTGTGGGTTTATTCAAGTTGATTCAGGCCTGATACTTTGGCAGCAGAGTAAAAAGGTAGAAGAATACTGATGGATTAGAATAGGGATGTGGGAGATGCAGAACTTAAGAGGGATAAAAATGAAAGTTGGCATGTTCAAGTGACGCAGCGCGAATTGGGTTACACAGCCAGGGTTGAAGTTAGATGTGATGTGTCCTGTCCATAAACAGAGGGCCTTTCACCTCACTGCAAGTTCCTTGTACCAGACGGATAACATTTTTTAGCCGCAGTCCACAATCCTTCAGTGACCCTCTCCCTCCCTCCATCTCTGACCCTCAGGTGACCCCCTCTGTCCCTCCGTCTTTGACCCTCCAGTCAGCCGCTCCCTCCCTCTGTCTCTGACCCTCAGGTGACCCCCTCCGTCCCTCCGTCTCTGACCCTCCAGTCAGCCGCTCCCTCCCTCTGTCTCTGACCCTCAGGTGACCCTCTCCCTCCCTCCGTCTCTGACCCTCCAGTCAGCCGCTCCCTCCCTCTGTCTCTGACCCTCAGGTGACCCTCTCCCTCCCTCCGTCTCTGACCCTCCAGTGACCCTCTCCCTCCCTCCGTCTCTGACCCTTCAGTGACCCACAAGTTTGTACATTTCTGTTGAGCCTCCAAGAGGTGTGTGTGAGTTACATAGGTTACAGACAGAGTTACCGCCTCCCCTTGTCAGCCATCCTTTCCCCATAGCCCAGTCCCTATACTGGAGCAGAATGTTACCATGATGCTGAAACAGCACAATACAGCCTGCTGAACTTGGTCTTTTCCAATTAAAGCTGTTTATTTTGCTGTGTGCTGGAACCGTCTAACGTGAAGGGTTTAGGGGTCAGAAAGGATCAGGCAACAGCCAAGGAATGTGGTACTACCATCCATGTTGTCAGCCCCACACTCTGACCTCCAGCATGATTTGTTGCAGCCCAAATAAAATGATGAGCTTTTAATCCTAGGTCTGAAGGCACATTTCTTGAGAGTTTGATTTCTTTGCCTAAAGCTTCAGATTTGTGGAGTGTGTTTGGTTTTTAAAGCACTTAAGCGATTCCTACTGTACTGATATCTAGTTTGGACATTTTCTGATGAAAACCTTTTCTGTTGTGATAACAAATGAGATTGAAATAAAGCTTATTTGATCTGTGATTGCGTTACTATTGAAGCAGATTCACGTTACTAATGATGGCTCTTTACTTGCCACAGCAAGTGACACCCGTTACATTGTCTGTGTTTTTCTGCAGACGTGTCAATAGAAGGAAGCACAATTGTATTTAAACCACGTCATTAATTTTAAATTTGTGTTGAGAAATTTCTTTTGAGTGGGTAATTATAAAATGTTTGGTTGTGAAGCTGTAAAATGTTCTATTGAACCTCGGAATGCAACGCGTCATTTTGTTCCTTAAATGCACTTTGAAGTGAAATCAATACCAATTGTGGGCAGGGACCACGGATGGAGTTTAGCTGACACAAAAAAATGCTAATCATGCTGTAATGTGAATCACTCCGGTTACTCAAATAAGCTGTACAGCACAATGCCCAAATCATCCTTTATCTGTGAGTAACTTAACCAAGAGGGCCAACTGAGTGACTTTCACAGAATGCACAGGGCACTGTACGATACAGACGAATATTCAGAGTGGGCTGCGGGTTGCACCAGAAGCTATTTAAACATTGCAGAGGGGAGACTTCGCTGAGGTGCGTTCATCCCTTGCCTCTGAGCCAAGTACTTCTGCGGGCAAACCCCGACACCACAAGCTGCTGCTGATTACTGTACATTGTCATCTGCCTGTACACTAACGTCAGTGTTCCCGATCAGGCCAACATCCCCAGCATCGAAGCACTGACCACACTCAACCAGCTCCGCTGGGCGGGCCACATCGTCCGCATGCCCGAGACGAGACTCCCAAAGCAAGTGCTCTACTCGGAACTCCTACACGGCAGGCGAGCCCAAGGTGGGCAGAGGAAACGTTTCAAGGACACCCTCAAAGCCTCCCTGATTAAACTGCAACACCCCCACCGGCACCTGGGAGTCCCTGGCCAAAGACCACCCTAAGTGGAGGAAGAGCATCCGGGAGGGCGCTGAGCACCTCGAGTCTCATCGCCGAGAGCATGCAGAAACCAAGCACAGGCAGCGGAAGGAGCGTGCGGTAAACCAGACTCCCCACCCACCCTTTCCTTCAACCACAGTCTGTCCCACCTGTGACAGAGACTGTAATTCCCGTATTGGACTGTTCAGTCACCTGAGAACTCACTTTTAGAGTGGAAGCAAGTCTTCCTCGATTTCGAGGGACTGCCTGTGATGAGTGTTGTGTCCTTGCACACTACAGCATATCAACATGAGGCACATACTGCAGACAAGGTTACTCTGTGACCTGTACCTTTATTCACAGGACCAAGAATTGATGATCCTGCGTGGGACCTCCCTTTATATACCTGGATGACCAGGTGAGGAGTGTCTCCCACAAGTTCACCCCCTGTGGTCAGGGTGTGTATTACTCAGGTATATACAGTGTACAGTGCTGTTACATAAAGGTTACAGTTATGTGAGGTTACAAACATGACATCACCTCCTCCCAACGTCTTTGGGTCAAAGATTGAGTCTCTCGGGCGGTCGACACTCTCTCGTGGAGCGCCGCAGTTGGGGCTCTGGTTGTTGAGCCTTGGCATGCGTCTTTGTCACCTGTGGTGATTCCGGCCTGTCCGGGCTGGCCGCAGGGACTGTGCATGCTGCTGAATGTTCTTGTTGCTCGTTCACTGGCGGTGGTGTGAGCACCATCTCATGATTTTCTTCAGGTCCCTCAGTGTCCATGCTGAACCTTTTTTTTACTTGGTCCAGATGCTTGCGGCATATCTGCCCATTGTTGAGTCTGACCACTATGACCCTATTCCCCTCTTTACCAATTACAGTACCCTCGAGCCACTTGGGCCCCAAAGCGTGATTAAGAACAAATACAGGGTCATCGATTTCTATCCATCTCTCCTTTGAGTTATGGTCGTGGCACTCATTTTGGGACTGGCGCTTGCTCTCAACAATGTCTGACAAGACTGGATGAATGAGGGACAGCCGCGTTTTTAGTATACGTTTCATGAGTAGTTCCGCTGGCGGGACTCCCGTGAGCGAGTGCAGTCGGAACCTGTAGGCCAGTAGGAGGCGTGATAGACGGTATTGAAGGGAGGGTCCTTGAATCCGGAGCATGCCTTGCTTTATGATTTGGATCGCACGTTCTGCCTGGCCATTGGAAGCCGGCTTGAATGGTGCTGTCCTGACATGTTTGATGCCATTACCCGACATGAACTCCCGGAATTCATGGCTAGTGAAACACGGGCCGTTGTCGCTAACCAGGATGTCCGGCAAGCCATGGGTCGCAAGGACCGCACGCAGACTCTCCACTGTGGTGGATGTCGTGCATTAATTCAATATGATGCACTCGATCCATTTCGATTACGCATCAACAACAATGAGGAACATTTTCCCCATGAACGGGCCCGCATAGTCTATGTGAATACGTGACCATGGCTTGGTGGGCCAGGGCCACGGGCTGAGTGGGGCCTCCCTGGGGGCATTGCCCAGCTGGGCACACGTCGTGCACCTGCGAACACAGTGTTCCAGGTCTGAATCAATTTCCGACCACCATACATGTGACCGGGCAATGGCCTTCATCAGCACGATGCCTGGGTGCTCGCTGTGGAGTTCCCTGATGAATGTTTCAATACCCCTCTGGGGCATGACTATCTGGCTGCCCCATAGTAGGCAGTCTCCTTGGATGGAGAGTTCATCCATCAGCCTGTGGAACGGTCTGACCTCCTCAGGGCATGCTCCGTGTGCGGGCGCCCAATCCCCAGTCAGGACACATTTCTAAATCAAGGATAGGAGGGGATCTCTGTTGGTCCAGATTTTGATCTGGCGGGCTGTGATGGGGGAGCCTGCGCTGTCAAAGGCATCGGCAGCCATGACCATCTCAGCACTTTGCTCCGCTGCCCCCTCAGTGGTGGCCAGTGGAAGCCTGCTGAGCGCATCAGCGCAATTTTCAGTGCCTGGCCGTATGGTGTAGTCATAAGCAGCCAGCGTGAGAGCCCATCGCTGTATGCGAGCTGACGCATTGGCATTGACAGCTTTGCTGTTGGACAACAGGGATGTTAACGGCTTGTGGTCTGTTTCTAACTCGAACCTTCTGCCAAAAAGGTACTGGTGCATCCTCTTCACCCTGTAGATACATGCGAGTGCTTCCTTTTCAACCATCCCAAACCCACTTTCTGCTTGGGAGAGTGACCTGGAGCAATAAGCCACAGGTTGGAGTTGGCCCTCATCATTACTCTGCTGCAACACGCACCCAACCCCATAGGATGATGCATCACATGTCAAAACCAATTTCTTACAGGGGTCGTACAGGGTCAATAACTTATTAGAACAAAGCAGGTTCCGCCCGATCGAAAGCCCGTTCCTGACAGTCCCCCCAAAACCAATCGCAACCCTTACGCAGGAGCACGTGTAGTGGCTCCAGCAATGTACTTAAGTTCGGTAGAAAGTTCCAGAAATAGTTCAATAGTCCCAGAAATGAACGCAACTCTGATGTGTTGCCGGGTCTGGGCGCGTGACGGATTGCCTCCGTTTTGGATTCGGTAGGCCGGATACCATCTGCAGCAACCCTCCTGCCCAAAAACTCGACCTCTGGGGCCAAAAACACACACTTGGACTTCTTTCGTCGCAGGCCTACCCGGTCCAGTCGGCGTAGCACCTCCTCCAGGTTGTGGAGGTGTTCCTCGGTGTCTCGACCCGTGATAAGGATGTCGTCCTGAAATACGATTGTTCCAGGGATGGATTTGAGCAGGCTTTCCATGTTCCTCTGAAAGATAGCGATCGCTGAACGAATGCCAAACAGACACCTGTTGTAGACAAACAGCCCCTTGTGCGTGGTGATGGTGGTCAGTAGCTTGGATTCTTTGGCCGGTTTCTGGGTCACGTAGGCCGAAGTGAGGTCCAACTTGATAAATAGCTTGCCGCCTGCCAGCATGGCAAAAAGATCCTCCGCTCTCGGAAACGGGTATTGGTCCTGAAGGGACACTTGATTGATGGTGGCCTTGTAGTCGCCACAGATCCTGACTGAGCCATCCGTTTTTAGAACAGGGACGATGGGGCTTGCCCAGTCGCTGAATTCAACGGGCGAAATTATGCCCTCTCTTAGCAACTGTCCAATTCACTCTCAATTTTCTCCCGCATCACATACGGCACAGCTCTGGCTTTGTGGTGCACTGGTGTGGCATCCGGGGCACTTTGGTGCCTTTGAAAGTCCCGATGCCAGGTTGAAATAATGGCTCGAACTTTAGTAGGACCTGTGAGCATGAACTTCACTCCACAGATGAAAGAGCGTGCACATCCCCCCATTTCCAGTTCATCTTGGCTAGCCAGCTCCTCCCCAAAAGCGTTGGACCATTTCCCGGGACAATCCAGAGTGGCAGCTGGTTCTGAGATCCATTATGTGTGACCACCAACATTGCACTGCCTCGCACTGGGATGATCTCTTTGGTGTAGGTCCGTAATTGCGTTTCAATGCGTTCTAGTTTGGGTCTGCTAGCTCTGAGTGGCCACAGTTTCTCGAATTGTTGACACTCATAAGTGACTGGCTGGCTCCTGTGTCCAGCTCCATGCGTACCGGGATGCAGTTTAACAGTACTCTCATCATCATAGGTGACGTTTTTGTGTATGAGCTGTGGATGTTTGCCACCTGGACCTGCTGAACTTCAGCGTCCATTGCTGTGTCCCAGGCATACCCCTGCCTTGCAGACCCCTCTTGTGGTTCATCCACTTTGTAAACCAGCCTCGCTGCGGGCTTCCTGCACATTCTGGCTAAATGTCCACTCAAGTTACAATTTCTGCAGATGAATTGTTGAAACCGGCAGGTCTTCGCAGCATGTCTGACCCCGCATCTCCAGCATGAGCTGAGATTGTTGTGAACAGAAGAGCTGTTACCAGGCATTACTCTCTGATTGTCTCTTTGATTACTCTTGAGCACTCTGTTTGTGGGTGTCAATGGTCCCATCCCGGGACGTATTGTCCCCTGTGATGGTGTAAATGTCCGTTCAACCTGCCATTGTCTCTGTTGCGGGCCCACTCTAGAGTCTGTTACTGCTTGGTTGATGTCGAATTGCCCTTGCCTGCCTGCGGGGTTCTGAGTCGTGCTTACCATGTTACTTCCCTGCTCCATCGCCACGTTGGGAGCAGAGTTGCGCGTGTATATGATCTTGGTTTCCTCCTCCCCCGCCATGAATGTTTGAGCCATCAACGCCGTTGCTTCCAAGGGCAAGTCCTTGGTCTCAATTAGCTTCCTAAAACTCCCGGCATGCCCAATGCCCTCAATGAAGAAATCCCATAACATCTCCCCCCTGCAGGCATCTGTGAGCTTACCAAGGCTGGCCAAGCACCGAAGGTCCGCAAAGAAAGTCCAGTATGCTCTGCCCTTCCCGACGTCGGTGTGTATAGAATTGGTGTCAGGCCATGTGTATACTGTTCGCCGGTTTGAGGTACTCACCAATCAGTTTGCTGAGCTCCTCGAAGGTCTTGTCCACCGGCTTCTCTGGTGCGAGCAGGTCTTTTATCAGCGCGTACGTCTTAGGTCCACAGCTGGTCAGTAGATGCGCCCTTCGCTTGTCAGCCGCTGCCGCTCCCAGCCAGTCCTTCGTGACAAAACTCTGCTGGAGCCTCTCAACGAAATCATCCCAGTCCTCACCAACACAGTACCGTTCCTCAATGCTACCAGTAGCCATTCTCTTGAGTCGTTGATTCCCGTTTCTCGTCGCCAAATATTGTGTCCTTACACACTACAGCAAATCAACACGAGGCACATACTGGAGACAACGTCACTCTGTGACCTGTACCTTTATTCACAGGACCAAGAAGTGATGACCCTGCGTGGGACCTCCCTTTATATACCTGGGTGACCAGGTGAGGAGTGTCTCCCACAAGTTCACTCCCCTGTGGTCAAGGTGTGCATTTTTCAGGTGTATACAGTGTACAGTGTTGTTACATAAAGGTTACAGTTATGTGAGGTTACAAACATGACAATGATGATGATGACACCACTCACCCCACCCATTGACTTGTATTTATATAGCACCTTTCACGACCACCAGATGTTTCAAAGCGCTTTACAGCCAATGAAGTACTTTTTGAAGTGCAGTCACTGTTGTAATGTAGGAAACGCAGCAGCCAATTTGTGCACAGCAATCTCCCACAAACAGCAATGCAATAATGTCCAGATAATCTGTTTTAGTGATGTTGATTGAGGGATAATTAGGACACCAGGAATAACTTTGAAATTGTGCCGTGGGATCTTTTATGTTCACCTGCGGGAGCAGCTGTGGGGAAAAGCATAACTAGAGGCCATCAATATAAGATAGTCACCCAGAAATCCAATGGGGAATTCAGGAGAAACTTCTTTACCCAGAGAGCGGTGAAAATGTGGGACTCGCTGCCACAGGGAGTGGTTGAGGCGAATAGTATCGATGTATTTAAGGGGAGGCTGGACAAGCCAATGGGGGAGAAGGGAATAGAGGGTTATGCTGATAGATTTAGATGGGGAAAGACGGGAGGAGGCTCGAGTGGAGCATAAACACCGGCACGGACTGGTTGGGCCGAATGGCCTGTTTCTGTGCTGTACATCCCGTGTAATCCTGTGTAATTCCATGTAACTCCTTTCCTTACTATCTTGTATTCTCTCATTTCTTAATTTTATCATATCATAAGCCCACTTCTTCAATTTTAATTTGTTTTCATTTTTTAGTTTATCCAAAGCATTCTGAAACTTGAAGCGGTCTGCTTTTTAAAAAATATTTATTTATTCTGCAACTTCGTAAACTCCTTTTTTAAAAAAAAAAATCCCATTTTTGATTTACAGTCCGGTGTAACAATTTCTCTCTCGGCTTGATCCCAACTTACAATTTGTTAAATCTGTCCTATTCCGCTTTGCACGTGTTTTTGTACATTTCCTCTCCTGTCCGGCACCCTCGGGATCGGCCGGTGCCGGACAAGCGGATTCTCCGGACGACGGGAGGTCACGCCGACCCGCGACTTACTGGGTCCTGATATCAGCGCTCGTGCCCCTGACTGCCTCCGCCACACTCCGGCTCCAACACTCCCGCCACGCTCGTTCTCCGCGCTGCTTTATTCAACGTTGCCTCACAAGATGGCGTCCCAACCCCGAAGCTGGATTTGCGCATGCACTGCGCAGAAGGCTACTGCTCAGCATTTAGTCCCGATTCACCCACTGCGGACAACGCTGTTGACAGCGCTGCTGACAACGACGGTGTGCAGAAGCCTACTGCGCAGCGTTTCAGGCCCGGGCCGGGGCAAGCGCCAGGGAGAGGAGGAAAGTTTTAGCAAACACAAAGCGGCTGCTGTATTAAATCTTGTCGAAGGGTAATGCTAACAATGCTGCTGTCAACGATCCAGCCGAGTTCTGCACACGCTCACCACACCCCCGCCCCCCCCCCCCCCCCCCCGCTCCCCTGGGGCTGGGAATGATTCCGGACAAGGGAGGTTGCCGAATAAAAGTTTGCCGGTTTAGAGAGGTTCAACCTGTACTTCTTTCCATTTGTTTTGTCCAATCATTTTTCTACTTGTATTAGGTCCGTATGATTTTTCTCCTCCATTCCCTTTATTCCTTCTGCAGGAGAAACGTTTTCCTAAATTATTTTTATTTGTATATTTACCTCATCTGTTTCTACTTGATATTTCTGATTGCTTTTTCTGTCCCGTTCCTCATTATTTTAAATGATTACTCACTATCCTCTTTATCCATTTTCCCAGTTCAGTAACTTCCTTCCAATTTCAATGTTAGCCATCCTTATGGAATATCTCCCACCTTCCCCGGAACTGGTGCCAATGCCCCATTAGAATGGACACGCTCTTCCCGACACCACCCCCTTTAGCCACTCATTAACCTCTCGAATCTTCCCATTCTCACACATGCTGAGGGAGTTTACCACTCTTGAAGTCCGACTTCCTAATCTCCCAAATTTATATTGTTCAGGCCCTTCTTTGATCGAGGACGCTGATGACTGAACGCTCCCCCATCCCCTTCCATAATGTTTTCCAGTCTTCAGGAAATGTTGTTTACCTTAGCATCTGGGAGGCAACAAATATAGATATATTCGTGATATGAGTGTTTAGAACTAGGAGGGGGCACAGTCTCAGGATAAGGGCTCGCCGATTTAGGACCGAGATGAGGAGGCATTTCTTCACTCAGAAGGTTGTGAATCTTCAGAATGCTGTGGAGGCTCAGTCCTTGAGTATATTCAAGACTGGGATCGATAGATTTTTAGAGGCTCGGGGAATCAAGGGATATGGGGATTGGGCAGGAAAGTGGAATTGAGGTAGATCAGCCAGGATCTCATTGAATGGCGGAGCAGACTCAAGGGGCCGAATGGCCGACTCCTGCTCCTAATTCTTATGTTCTTATGTTCTTAAATAATCTGGGACTCTCAGTCTGGACTGTAAAAGATAGCTTCCAGCCCTCTGATTATCATGTCTACCTCTCCTGAAAGGTAGAAATTAAAATTATTAAACATACTAATGATATTTACTCGTCTAAAAAGAAGTGCTTATATTGAGCGCATCGTTGAGTAAACGTCCTCTTTGACCTCCGTGTTTCCATTATGTCATCCCACTATCCCACCTCTTCTCTGCTTTGCTTTCTTTACCTCGACTGTTATTGGGAAATGTAATCCCTGCCTCTCCTGTTACCGTGTTTAACTTGTGTCATGATACTAAACACAGCATGACATGTGACAAGCTGCAACGTAAGAACAATGACATTTATGACTCGGTTACCTTTGGGTGATTGAAAAGCAGCACAATACCAGTGACCTTTGCCTTGACATGACAGACCTTTGTTCGCTCTTCGCAATGAAAGCTGACATTTCGCCCATTGTTTATGCATGTTTGACGTTTGCTTCTGCCCAAAGCCCAAACCATGTGATTTGCTCCAGATTACGGTATTGGCCCGGTGAGGAATGTTTGACACAGAATAGACAGCTACATTCCAATCTATGTTGTCCTTTTGAGTATTGCAAGGTTTACTTTCCTTTGATAAATGATCCGCAGCTGCTCGGGTGTGTGTTGTTTGGAGCCGATTTATCCACTGTGATGGCACTTTTAATATCACTGTAGAGATTTCAAAAGACTAGTTAACACATTATACACAGGGGCGGATTACCGCATGGACCTATGGGATCCGGATCCAGGGATTCTCCCCAAATATGGGGCCAGTTTCTTTTGAAACATGGCACATTGTGATATGATTTGCTTTATTATTAATGCAGTGAGTAAATATTCCTTCATGTATTTCACTCGACATTTGTGTTTTAATGGTTGGAGGTGGGGAGGGAGGGGTGTGGGGGCATTATCTGAGGGGTGGGGGGGGAGGTGGGGCCTGAATGTTATGATGCCTGGGGCCCCAAGAATCCTAAATCCAGAACTGATTACACATTACTGGTAGAAGTGCTCATTAGGACCATGAAACAATATTTTAATGAATAAGTCTCCACATTAATGCACCGGCAGTCTCCAAACGCCCCTCCCAAAAAGGCGTTCAAGAGGAAGCCACACTTAAAAACTAAATTGGCGTGGTTGGCCTTCAACTTTGCAACAGGCACACCCAAGTTCCCCTACTCGTCTGTGCTTCAGTCTCAACGGGTCCTGAACTTGAGGAAAGGTAACTTCGATGGTATGAGGCGAGAATTGGCTAGAATAGACTGGCAAACGATACTTAAAGGGTTGACAGTGGATAAGCAATGGCAAACATTTAAAGATCACATGGATGAACTTCAGCAATTGTACATCCCTGTCTGGAGTAAAAATAAAACATGGAAGGTGGCTCAACCGTGGTTAACAAAGGAAATTAAGGATAGTGTTAAAATTGGCTAGAAAAAGAAACAAACCTAAGGACTGAGAGAAATTTAGAATTCAGCAGAGGACGAAGGGTTTAATTACGAGGGGGAAAATAAAGTATGAGCGGAAGCTTGCAGGGAATATAAAAACTGACTGCAAAAGCTTCTATAAATATGTGAAGAGAAAAAGATTAGTAAAGACAAACGTAGGTCCCTTGCAGTTAGATTCAGGTGAAATTATAATGGGGAACAAAGAAATGGCAGACCAATTGAACCAATACTTCGGTTCTGTCTTCACGAAGGAAGATACAAATAACCTTCCGAATGTACTAGGGGACAGTGGGTCTAGTGAGAAGGAGGAACTAAAGGATATCCTTATTAGTCGGGAAATTGTGTTAGGGAAATTGATGGGATTGAAGGCCAATAAATCCCCGGGGCCTGATAGTCTGCATCCCAGAGTGCTCAAGGAAGTGGCCCTAGAAATAGTGGATGCATTGGTGATCATTTTCCAACAGTCTATCGACTGTGGATCTGTTCCCATGGACTGGAGGGTAGCTAATGTAACACCACTTTTTAAAATAGGAGGGAGAGAGAAAACGGGTAATTATAGACTGGTTAGCCTGACATCAGTAGTGGGGAAAATGTTGGAATCGATCATGAAGGACGAAATAGCAGCGCATTTGGAAAGCAGTGACAAGTCAGCATGGATTTATGAAAGGGAAATCATGCTTGATGAAACTTCTGGAATTTTTTGAGGATGTAACTTGCAGAGTGGACAAGGGAGAACCAGTGGATGTGGTGTATTTGGACTTTCAGAAGGCTTTTGACAATGTACCGCACAAGAGCTTGGTGTGCAAAGTCAAAGCACATGGTATTGGGGGTAATATACTGACGTGGATAGGGAACTGGTTGGCAGACAGGAAGCATAGAGTCAGGATAAACTGGTCCTTTTCAGAATGGCAGGCAGTGACTAGTGGAGTGCCACAGGGCTAGTGCTGGGACCCCAGCTCTTTACAATATACATTAACGATTTGGATGAAGGAATGGAGTGTAATATCTCCAAGTTTGCAGATGACACTAAACTGGGTGGCATGTGGGCTGTGTAGAGGACGCTAAGAGGCTGCAGGGTGACTTGGATAGGTTAGGTGAGTGGGCAAATGCATGACAGATGCAATATAATGTGGATAAATGTGAGGTTATCCACTTTGGGGGCAAAAACAGGAAGGCAGAGTACTATCTGAATGGTGGCACACTAGGAAAAGGGGAGGTGCAACGAGACCTGGATGTCATGGTTCATCAGTCACTGAAAGTGGGCATGCAGGTACAGCAGGCGGTGAAGAAGGCAAATGGTATGTTGGCCTTCATAGCTAGGGGATTTGCGTATGGGAGCAGGGAGATCTTACTGCAGTTGTACAGGGCCTTAGTGAGGCTCTCCTGGAATATTGTGTTCAGTTTTGGTCTTCTAGTCTGAGGAAGGACGTTCTTGCTATTGAGGGAGTGCAGCGAAGGTTCACCAGTCTGATTCCAGGGATGGCTGGGCTGTCATATGAGGAGAGACTGGATCAACTGGGCCTTTATTCACTGGAGTTTAAAAGGATGAGAGGGGATCTCATAGAAACATATAAGATTCTGACGGGACTGCGGGAAGAATGTTCCCAATGTTGGGAAAGTCCAAAACCAGGGGACATAGTCTTAGGATAAGGGGTAGGTCATTTAGGACTGAGATGAGGAGAAACTTCTTCACTCAGAGTTGCTAACCTGTGGAATTCCCTGCCGCAGAGAGTTGTTGATGCCAGTTCACTGGATATGTTCAAGAGGGAGTTAGATATGGCTCTTACGGTTAAGGGGATCAAGGGATATGGAGAGAAAGCAGGAAAGGGGTACTGAAGAATGATCAGCCATGATCTTATTGAATGGCGGTGCAGGCTCGAAGGGCCAAATGGCCTACTCCTGCACCTATTTTTCTATGTTTCTATGAGCGAGGTACTCCATCAAAACCATCGCCCTCCTGAGGTGGCGGCTCAGGGGTATACAGTCGGGAGGGAGTGGCCCTGGGAGTCCTCAACATTAACTCCGGACACCGTGAACTCTCATGGCTTCAGGTCAAGCATGGGCAAGGAAGCCTCCTGCTGATTACCACCCACCGCCCTCCCTCAGCTGATGAATCAGTGCTCCTCCATGCTGAACATCACTTGGAAGAAGCACCGAGAGTAGCAAGGGCACAGAATGTACTCTGGGTGGGGGACTTCAATGTCCATCACCAAGAGTGGCTAATAGCACCACTACTGACCGAGCAGGCCGAGTCCTGAGGGACATAGCTGCCAGACTGGGCCTGCGGCAGGTGGTGAGAGAAAAATCTACTTGACATCATCCTCCCAATCTACCTGTCACGGATGCATCATGTTAGCATTGATCACCGCACAGTACATGTGCAGATAAAGTTCCATCTTCACACTGAGGACATCCTCCATTGTGTTGTGTGGCACTACCACCGTACTAAATGGGATAGATTGAGAACAGATCTCTCAACTCAAAACTGGGCATCCAGGAGGCGCTGTGAGCCATCATCAGTAGCAGAATTGTATTCCACCAGAATCTGTAACCTCATGGCCTGGCATATCACTCACTCTACCATTACCATCAGGCCAGGGGACCAACCCTGGTTCAATGAGGAGTGTAGAAGAGCATGCCAGGAGCAGCACCAGGCGTACCTGAAAATGAGGTACCAACCTGGGGAAGCTGCAACACACGACTACATGTATGCTGAGCAGTGGAAGCAGCATACTATAGACAGGGCTAAGTGATCCCACAATCAATGGATCATATCAAAGCTCTGCAGTCTTGCCACATCCAGTTGTGAATGGTGGTGGACCATTAAACAACTAATGGGAGGAGAAGGTTCCATGAATATCCCCATCTCAATGATGGCGGACCCCAACACGTGAGTGCAAAAGCAAGGTTGAACCTTTTTCAGCCATCGTCAGCCCGAAGTGCAGAGTGGATGATCCATATCGGATCCTCCTCCTGAGGTCTCCACCAGACCAGAAGCCAGTCTTCAGCCAATTTGTTTCACTCCACGTGATATCAAGAAACAGCGGAACACACTGGATACAGCAAAGGCTATGGGCACTGACAATATCCCGGCTATGGTGCTGTAGACTTGTGCTTCTGAACTAGCCGTGCCTCTAGCCAAGCTGTTCCAGTACAGCTACAACACTGGCATCTATCCGACAATGTGGAAAACTTCCCAGGTATGTCCTGTCCACAAAAAGCAGGACAAATACAATCCGGCCAATTACCGCCCCATCAGTCTACTCCCAATCATCAGCAAAGTGATGGAAGGTGTCATCGACAGTGCTATCAAGCGGCACTTACTCACCAATAACCTGCTCAGCGATATCCTGCTCACCAATATCCTGCTCACCGATGCTCAGTTTGGGGTCTGCCAGGACCACTCGGCTCCAGACCTCATTACAACCTTGGTCCAAACATGGACAAAAGAGCTGAATTCCAGAGGTGAGGTGAGAGTGACTGCCCTCGACATCAAGGCAGCATTTGACCGAGTGGCATCAAGGAGCCCTAGTAAACCTGAAGCCAATGGGAATCAGGGGGAAACTCTCCACTGGCTGGAGTCAGACCTAGCACAAAGGAAGATGGTTGTGGTGGTTGGAGGTCAATCATCTCAGCCCCAGGATCTCACTGCAGAAGTTCCTCAGAGCAGTGTCCTAGGTCCAACCATCTTCAGCTGCTTTATCAATGACCTTCCCTCTGTCTTGAGGTCAGAAGTGGGGATGTTCGCTGATGACTGCACAGTGTTCAGTTCCATTTGCAAATCCTCAGATAATGGAGCAGTCCGTGCCCGAATGCAGCAAGACCTGAATGAGACTCAGGCTTGGACTGATAAATAGCAAGTAACTTTTGCATCACACAAGTGCCAGGCAATGCAACTGTACAGGGCGTTGGTGAGACCACACCTGGCGTACAGTTTTGGTCTCCTTATTTGAGGAAGGATGTATTTGCATAGGAGGCAGTTCCGAGAAGGTTCACGAGGTTGATTCCTGAAATGAAGAGGTTGTCATATGAAGTAAGGTTGAGCAGGTTGGGACTATACTTATTGGAGTTCAGAAGAATGAGAGTTGATCCTATTGAAACATGATTCTGAGGGGTCTTGGCAGGGTAGATGCAGAGAGGATGTTTCCCCTCAAGAAGGAATCTAGAACTAGGGGACATAGTTTCAGAATAAGGGGTCGCGCATTTAACAGAAATGAGGAGGGATTTCTTCTCTCAGATTATCGTGAATCTTTGGAATTCTCTACACCAGGGAACTGTGGAGGCTGGTTCATTGAATATATTTAAGGTGGAGATTGACAGATTTTTGAATGATCAGGGAGTTTTGGGTTATGGGGAGTGGGCGGAGTTGAGGCCAGGATCAGATCAGCCATGATATTGAATGGCGGAGCAGGCTCGAGGGGCCAAATGGCCGACTCCTGCTCCTATTTCTTATGTTCTTATGAACTATCTCCAACAAGCCTGAGTCTAACCAGTGCCCCTTGACATTCAATGGCATTACCATCGCCGAATCCCCAACCACCAACATTCATTGACCTAAAACCTAACTGGACCAGCCACATAAATACTATGGCAACAAGAGCAGGCCAGAGGCTGGATATTCTGCAGCAAGTGTCTCACCTCCCTGACTCACCAAAGCCTTTCCACCATCTCGCTCTCTCTGAGGCAGTCCCTCGGAGTCGAGGAAGATTTGCTTCCACACTAATACGAGTTCTCAGGTGACTGTCCAATGCAGGAGCTACAGTCTCTGTCACAGGTGGGGCAGGTGGTGGTTGGAGGGGCAGGTAGGTGGGGGGTCTGGGTAGTCATGCGTTCCTTCCGCTGTTTCCATCTACAAGACACAAGTCAGGAGTGTGATGGAATACTCTCCACTTGCCTGGATGAGTGCAGCTCCAACAACACTCAAGAAGCTCGACACCATCCAGGACAAAGCAGCCGCTTGATCGGCTCCCCATCCACCACCTTCAACATTCACTCCCTCCACCACCGGCGCACCGTGGCTGCAGTGTGCACCATCTACAAGATGCACTGCAGCAACTCGCCAAGGCTTCTTCGGCAGCACCTCCCAAACCCGCGACAATAAGTTGTTAAGAGGTGGCATAGATCCATATGCACTCTCTTCATATCCTAAGGCGCACAACACAATGCCTCTCAATTAAGAACAGGTAACTTGTCCAAAGCTGGTACACACATTAGGTTTAGTTTGTAGGTTGTGAAGATTTTGCTCCAGCTCTATCCTCTATCTCCTGCGGCAGGACAGTATTACCTACAGTAGAAAGAAAGACTTGCATTTATATAGTGCCTTTCACAATCTCAAGACGTCCCAACGCGCTTTACAGCCAATGATGTGCTTTTGAAGTGCAGTCACTGGTGGAATGTGGGAAATTCGGGATGTTACAACAGATGTTGGTCACGTCTTTCTCTCTTGGAGATAAAATGACTCCAGCTCAGGTGAACCTAACCAACAGCCATGGGATGGATTCATTTCACGAAGTAGGATGCAGTCTGGTCCTGCATTAGGGACCATTAACAAGCCGTTCAATGAGCAATCCTGCACAGTGGATGATAAACTATCTCCAGAACGTTGGTGCCAGCAAGTTCTGACTTGAGCACGCACTAAAACCAGCAGCTGACATCTTTAACACTTGCATCTCATTTTTATTCTCCTTTTGCTGCCAAGCTCCAAGGATAACAGCAGCAGAACACACTCACCCCTCAACCACTCGACCACAATCCAAAACCTGCCAAATGTGCAATAAATTTTGCTTATAATAAATTATGTTCTTTTGAAAGTATTTCTAAATATTAACTGCATAATAAAGCCCACAGTGCCATAGAGCTGAGCATCGCGGCATTTCTCCAAAGAAATTCTCTTATTCCTTTAGAAGTCAGCATAACCTAATTTCACAGCACGGGACCTCAAATGTAACCTTACTTGCACGAATTCTACTTGCACATTGCCTAAAAACATGCAATGCTAAATGTTAATTTTCTTCATTGTGCTGGGATTGAAGAAGCTGGAAGCAGTTGGTTAAATTAGACATTAATGGAATTAATTAAGGAAGCTTTTAAATTTTGCTTGTTCTTAACAAAACTTCTGATCTAACAGGATTACACAGGGTATATGGCAAAAATTTGGCAGATGGAGTATAATGTTGGAAAGTGTGAGGTCATGCGCTTTGGCAGAAAAAAATCAAAGAGCAAGTTGTTATTTAAATGGAGAAAGATTGCAAAGTGCTGCAGTACAGCGGGACCTGGGGGTACGTGTGCATGAAACACAAAAGGTTAGTATGCAGGTACAGCAAGTGATCAGGAAGGCTATTGGAATCTTGGCCTTTATTGCAAAGGGGATGGAGTATAAAAGCAGGGAAGTCTTGCTACAGTTATATAAGGTATTGGTGAGGCCACACCTGGAATACTCTGAGAGTGGTGAATACTTTGAGGCCAATTCACTAAGTATATTCAAAAAGGAGTTCGATGTAGTCCTTATTACTAGGGGGATCAAGGGGTATGGCGAGAATGCAGGAATGGGGTACTGAAGTTGCATGTTCAGCCATGAACTCATTGAAAGGCGGCGCAGGCTCGAAGGGCCGAATGGCCTACTCCTGCACCTATTTTCCATGTTTCTATGTTTCAATACTGCGTGCAGTTTTGGTTTCCATATTTATGAAAGGATATACTTGCTTTGGGGGCAGTTCAGAGAAGGTTCACAAGGTTGATTCCAGAGATGAGGGGGTTGACTTATGAGGAAAGGTTGAGTAGGTTGGGCCTCTACTCATTGGAATTCAGAAGAATGAGAGGGGATCTTAAGATTATGAGGGGGCTTGACAAGGTGGATGCAGAGAGGCTGTTTCCACTGATAAAGGAGACTAGAATTAGAGGGCATGATCTTAGAATAAGGGGCCTGCCATTTAAAACTGAGATGAGGAGAAATTTATTCTCTGAGGGTTGTAAATCCGTGGACTTTGTTGCCTCAGAGAGCTGTGGAAGCTGGGACATTAAATAAATTTAAGACAGAAATAGACAGTTCCTTAAACGATAAGGGGCTAGGGGTTATGGGGAGTGGGCAGGGAAGTGGACCTGAGTCCATGATCAGATCAGCCATGATCTTATTGAATGGCAGAGCAGACTTGAGGTGCTGTATGCCCTACTCCTGTTCCTATTTCTTATGTTCTTATTTAGACACAGGCCATTCGGCCCAACCCGTCCATGCTGCCGTTTATGCTCCACTCGAGCCTCCTCCCATCTTTCTTCATCTAAATCTATCAGCATAACCCTCTATTCCCTTCTCCCCATATGCTTGTCCAGCCCCCCCTTAAATGCATCGATACTATTCGCCTCAACCCCTCCCTGTGGCAGCGAGTTCCACATTCTCACCACTCTGGGTAAAGAGGTTTCTCCTGAATTCCCGATTGGGTTTCTTGGTGACTATTTTATAAATATATCACTTGAATACACCTCTCAATTCACATCATTTCAACACGGTACAGTGTACTGCTAGGTTGCTGTATGTAACTTCCTTTTGTCAGCTGAGGTACCCACTAATCCGTCTCCAACTCAAGCTATTGACAAATGTACACCCACCTGTCGGATTTTCAGTTACTCAGTATGGAGTACGCACTTGGTCATTTCCAAGTCCAGTCTTTAGACGCAAGTTGGCTTAAGGACACTGCTAGAGTTTAACCAGCTGAAAGCACTCCGCTTACCAGAGCAAAAACATTGGTGAGCTTCCCCCAACTTGCCCACCCTGTGATTATTGATTATTGATTTGGCCTGCTGTGTATATGGTAATGAGTTGGCTGAATCCCTCCCATCCCCTGGAGATATCACCTTATGTAACAGTGGGCCGTGGTCTCACTGACCTTCTCGATTAGGGCACAGCGAGAAGGCCGCCTTATTACCAGGTCCAGATGGACTGTTGGACATTATGCGTTAAACAGAAACCGTTTATCCAGACACAGGAATATGTCAGCAATATAATGTTGCAGGCTGCACTCTGTAGATAGGAGCAAAGCAGGGCTTCTGTCGAATAAATAATTGAAATCATGTTCAGGATTAATGGTTTTGTAATTGACCCATTGTGAGCTCCAGCATTTGCCTTTTCTCCGAATAATGAGCTCATCAATGTCTAATTCGTCAACATCCTGAGTTAATTTGGGAAATCATCATCGAGTGCCAAAGGTTATGCAATACCTCCCAAGGACTGCTCCTCAAATTCTGGCTGCACTTCAGTCCCACACTCCTGATCTTTGGGCACCCTGTGTGGAGGGGAGCGGGCAGGTCGGAAGGCCTCCTCGTAGGACTGCTCCCGGGCACGGCCAAGGGGGATCATTAACTGGTCCAGGCAGCGGGCGGTCGAGGGGGTCGTTCAGCCCGCAGCTCTAATGATCCCCCCTTGGCCGTGCCCCGGGAGCAGTCCTACGAGGAGGCCTTCCCGACCTGCCCGCCTCCCCTCCCACACAGGGTGCCCGGAGATCAGGAGTGTGGGACTGAAGTGCATCATTTCAACAGGGAACAGAATTTAAATTTGATTTATTAAGGTTCCTTTAAACAATTTTTGTTAATTTACAGGTTTATTGGTTGTTGAATTAATTGCCTCTCAGCTAGTCTGAAAGTCTCTCTTACAAATATAATATTTACTTTGAATAACAAGGCACAACCTTGCAGTTACATTTTTAACTTTTTGAAATTCTCTAATCGGTTACATACCCACTTAAGTCAGAAACACTTGCCAATTAACTCACGATGACTCTCAAAGATTTGCTTGTTAACTGAAATCTTATATTGCCGGCAGTCTGCAAGAGCTATCTGGCATTGACCCTTCCCTCGAGTATTGCTTTTATTGCATCTACAATGTTCTTAAGATAGGCATCGCAAATTTGCTTAATAAAGTTAAGGTAATTGCTGATGTCTAATGGGAATAAGCAGCTACAATTATTTTAATATGTTTGTTTGTGCAAGCCAGAGTTTGCTTTTTCATTGAGGCTTCTACGAGCTGTTAAAGAGAGAAAGACTTGCATTTCTGTCGCGCCTTTTTCACCTCAGGTCATCACAAAGAGCTCTACAGTCAATGAAGAACTTTTTGAAGAGTAGTCACCGTTGTAATGTAGGCAACGCGGCAGCCAATTTAGGCACAGCAAGCTCCGACAAACAGGAATAGGTTAAAGGCCAGATAATCTGTTTTAGTGATGTTGATTGGAGGATAAATATTGGCCCCAGGACACTGGGGAGAACTCCCCTGCTCTTCTTCGAAATAGTGCCATAACATCTTTTACGCCAACCTGAGAGAGCAGACAGGGCCCCAGTTTAACATCTCATCCCTCAGCATTGCACTGGGAGTGTCAGCCTAGATTTTGTGCTCAAGCCCCTGGAGTGGGACTTGAACCCACAACCTTCTGCGCCACAGCTGACACTTAAAATAAAATAAACTGAGATTTCGATGCTTATAATTTTACTACTGTACTGTGCCATGAGCTGAGGACTGTTGGTGTATTTGTGGCTGGGATGATACCATTTCCACCATCTTGGAGCTAATGTAATTCTGACTTTCAAACCAGGAAGAATTTCCCCTGGAAGACGTACAGATATTTTAAATCTAAAAATAAAAATGGTGCTTTACTGTTTCATGTTTCTTTTATTGGGATCTAACTCTGGATACATCATGTTCATTTGTGAACTAAAACCCTTTATAGCGCACTCCTTCACTGAACCCCATGACAATGCGCTCTTCATCCACAAGCTAAAACTGACTGGTATTGTATCTGTGTTGGTTCCATGACAGTCCAGATAGCAAGAGGGAGATTACTTGGATTGAGGGGCGGCCGATTTAACAACCTCAGCTAATTTAATTGATGATAAGCTTCAGCAAAGATAAGGGTGAGAATATAGCATGTAAACGGAACCTTCGAGCGGAGTTCAGGTACAGGGTCGCCCCCCCAAACATTCATTGATGCTTTCCTCTTTTAGATATTAATCAACTTGCTGTGCATTTAAACATGTACTTAGAAAGCACCATCAGCTGCTTATAGCTGACAAATGTGCTCATATAAAATGCTTCTGTCTGCTGTTTTAATCAAGGCATTAACCCATTTAATAACAGGTCACTGCCTATATTGCAGTGTCTGTCAGAATGATGTCATGGCATTCATCCTCTGTTATTGGTAGCACTGATTTCCAGCTTCTGTTGCTCTTTGACCCTATCACGGGGGATTATTTTCTCAAGAGGGGGCGAATCTTTGGAATTCTCTGCCCCAGAGGGCTGTGGATCTTCAGTCGTTGAGTATATTCAAGACCGAAATTGATAGATTTTTGGGCACTATGGGAATCAGGGGATATGGGGATCGGGCGGGAAAGTGGAGTTGAGGTCGAAGATCAGCCGTGATCTTATTGAATGGCGGAGCAGGCTCGAGGGGCCGAATGGCCGACTCCTGCTCCTAATTCTAATGTTCTTATTGCGAATGAAAATCATTACACACGTCAATCTTTTTAAAAGCGAAGGTGCTTTCTGTGCATTGGGATGGGCCTCACTGCCTGACTGCAGTTGCTGTTATATTCTTTGTGTGTTTTATTGTCAGGTCTCACATTTCCATGTGAGTTGGTAACTCCAACACAGACGCTGCAGGCTCTGCACTTTCCCCGGTAACTGCACAGCAACAACCGATCCCCTGGGAGGACAGACGCACCAACATCAGCGTCCTCGTCCAGACCAACATCCCCAGCATTGAAGCACTGACCACACTCGATCAGCTCCGCTGGGCAGGCCACATAGTCCACATGCCAGACACGAGACTCCCAAAGCAAGCGCTCTACTCGGAACTCCTTCATGGCAAACGAGCCAAACGACATCGCCACCGACACCTGGGAGTCCCTGGCCAAAAACCACCCTAAATGGAGGAAGTGCATCTGGGAGGGTCGAGTATCGTCATCGAGAGCAAGTAGAAATCAAGCGCAGGCAGCAGAAGGAGCGTGCGGCAAACCTGTCCCACCCACCCTTTCCCCCAACGACTATATGTCCCACCTGTGACCGGGACTGTGGTTCTCGTATTGGACTGTACAGCCAACTAAGGACTCCTGCTAAGAGTGGAAGCAAGTCTTCCTTGATTCCGAGGGACTGCCTGTGATGATGATGAACGTCAGAAAACTGAAAACAGCTTTAAAGTCGAAGAACATCATCGAGTGCGTCAACTCAGCCACAAATAAACCAAAGTACCCATCCCGCAGCACAGTCGCACATTCCAACCGTGGGAATCTCTCTTTATTTCATTTTAGCTTAAGTAAAACCTCACTTTTATTTCTAAACTGTGACATTTCCACAAGTTTGAAGACAGGAATACTCAGATGAAGCATTCTCACCATGCAAGATCCTCTTTAACCGTAAAAAATAAATAATTTCAACCAGTCTTGTATAAAATAATCCTTTAATTAGATAAAAGCTGGCAAGGACCAGAAAGTTCTTTTTGAGGACAATAGGAAGATATTTGAAATATGTAGTTTAGTCGCATATCTTTTGTTAATACTTGGGAACAAGAACTAAATGAACACAGCTGTTAAACACGTCATTCAGAAACCATCAGCTCAACGTTGCTGTCACTAGTTTGTGTGAGAGAGTGATGTGGTATTGGTCCTGACAGACCCCAGACCCACCCTCCAGCTGATGCAATTGGTCCTGACAGGTCCAGTCCTGAGCCAATCAGTTGGTGCTGATTACCTCTCAGTCCCAGCGGATGATTCTTATGAGACATTAACAGGCGGACAAATGGGTTAAAATGCTGACTGTCAGTTAAAACATTGACCGCTGGCATGTATCCACTTGAAAAGGATGTTAATCATAATCGGCCAGCACTAAAAACATTGCAGCTCTCGTCTATTAGCTTTGTTTTAACTTGACTGAATATATGGCAGCTTGTTTTGTGAAGGTTGTGTTGAGATCACATCATTGTCTTTAGTAAGGTCATGTGACGGACAAGCCACATACCCTTTGGTGATTCTAATTGGGTTTTTTTTCTTGATTGTGAACTACCAGAGTATGAGTATAGACAGATTGATCTTTGTAAGTAACCACACTCTGCGGCAATGTTCCTGTGTGTTGGTGTGTGCAAATGTCTCCCGCTGCAGCTGATAATAGCTTCAATATATCGCCAGCATGTATGAAAGTCAGTTAAGTGTCAGACTGCAGTATTCTCAACATCTGTTCAGCATTACCATTTACCCAGATAATTGTTTTGTTTGATAATGAGAGCGTGTATGAAGGCTGTGTGAAGAGTCCTTCCATTACTGCACGTCAGTCGGTGAATATCGATGCTTTATGTCCGTCATAACAGAAAGGAAAATATTACTTTGACCAACTGCCAGTTAGTAAGTTGTTCTCATTCTGTGCTTTGTTATCTCGACGTTCGCTGGGATTTGTCTGAATAGAAAATCTTTCACTGTTGACCAGGGCTACAGATTTATTGTGAATAAATCAAATTACATTTTTATTGTGTGGAATTACAAGATTTTTATTGGTGTTTCTGGGAGTTTTATAAGAACTGTGTTCCACAATCCCCCCACTTTAATGTGAAAACCCAAAGCAGTGGCCTTGCTAATGACTGTAACCTTGCAGTAGCACGTTGATCATTACTGCCTTCCTCCTGTGGGGACAATTAATGTTACTACCTGTATCTGGCAGACTGACCAATAGTGTGTAAGTTAGAGTGCTAACCAGTGGAGATATAAAGCTGGATAGATGTTTCTAAAGTTCTCTTGAAAGGAGCAGGGACTGTTTCGGCAGAGGGTTTGGCCTGACATTATGTGGTGCAGAGTAGATTGTACTTGGACTGTTGATGGAGCGAGCTTGTGTTACGTGTTTTCTTATGTTCTTAATTTAGGAAAGCCATTTTATGAAGTTAGAAAGGCTTCGGAAACCGAAACAGTCTGCGGCTCCAGTGTGATGGTGAGAGAAACTATCGGGCTGCACTCGATCACAAAACTTTCACAGTAATTCTGTTTAAAAGACCATTATAGAACTTTATGTAAGATATCTGTAAAGATGTTTTTTTAAGTTTTAGGATAGATCGGAGTTCAAGGCTCCGACACTTTAAAATTGAATTAGCCAGCCTCTGGTGAAAAAATAGGAAATGTAAGTGTGCTTCAGTTGACAATTCCCAAAGCTAAAATGCAGCTCAAACTGTAATGTATCATAAAATTGACGATAAGCAAAATACTGAAGACACTTCTGGGTGCATAAAGGCAAAAGAAAGAACGACAGAGCATTCAATAACTGTCCCTAAACCCTCTTTACTTTGCTGTACAAAATAACATTAGCGCAAGGTGATTTGCAGCACCTCCAAAATCTGTGACCTCTACCGCCTAGAAGGTCAAGGGCAGCAGGCGCATGGGAACACCACCACCTCCACATTCCCCTCCCAGTCACACACCATCCTGACTGGGAAATATATCGCCATTCCTTCATCGTCGCTGGGTCAATGGGGATGAGGGGGGTGTGGTTCAGTGGGTTTGTGGGGGGGCGGGGAGGGGGTTTATGGGCGATGCAGTTGTGGGGGAGGGGGATAGGGCGGCTGCGGGGGAGAGGGGGTGTGGACAAGGGGAAGGGGGGTGTGGGCGAGGGAGTGTGGGAGGGGGGGAGAGAGGGGTGTGGGCGATGGGGTGTGGGCGACGGGGTGTGGGGGAGGGGGGAGAGGGGAGAGGGGAGTGTGGACGACGGTGAGAGGGGGGCTGTGAGGGATGGGGGGGAGGGGGGAGAGGGGAGAGGGGGGCTGTGTGGGATGGGGGGGATGGGGGAGGATGGGGGAGAGGGGGGCTGTGTGGGATGGGGGGGATGGGGGAGGATGGGGGAGAGGGGGGCTGTGTGGGATGGGGGTTTGTGGGGGGGGGGGGTGGAGGAGAGAAGTTTAACCAAAGATTGACCTCTGCAATCATCATGTGATGCCAGTTGTTGAACACAAGCACCACAGTGTAGACGGGAACAGTGCAGAGGCTCTGTAATAATGGCTGACATTGTACGTCAGATTCTCCAGCATTACCAGCACAGTGAAAGTGAGGGAAACCTCCATAATATTGGCTTCCAACGTTGCTATGGTGAGTGGAGAGCTATTTAAGATGAAAGTTCTCCATCTCCCAGGAGGTGTAAACAATCACAAATCTGTCAATTACACACCGCCATTCTTAAACTAAAGTTCATTCTCCTCTTTAACAGGACTGAAGGGCATTGGTCCATTCGACCGCACAGCCCCCCTCCCCCCTCCCCCCCCCCCTCCCCGCTCCCCCCTCCCCCCTCCCCCCCCCCAGCAAAGGCAGGAATCCCGTTAATATCTCTCCAAGCTGAACAACTGAGCCTGACCCCCGAAGATTAACTGGGATCATTTCAAGCAAAATCACTTGACCCCCCCACCCCCTCCAAGTGTCAGCTATCTATGTCTCAGTGGGCAGCACCCTCGCCTCTGAGTCAGAAGGTTGTGGGTTCAAGTCCCACTCCAGAGACTTGAGCAGAATAATCTGGGCTGACACTCCCAGTGCAGTACTGAAGGCGTGCCGCACTGTCGGAGGGGCAGTACTGAGGGAGTGCCGCATTGTCGGAGGGACAGTACTGAGGGAGAGCCGCACTGTCGGAGGGGCAGTACTGAGGGAGTGCCGCATTGTCGGAGGGACAGTACTGAGGGAGTGCTGCACTGTCGGAGGAGCAGTACTGAGGGAGCGCTGCACTGTCGGAGGGGCAGTACTGAGGGAGTGCTGCACTGTCGGAGGGGCAGTACTGAGGGAGTGCTGCACTGTCGGAGGGGCAGTACTGAGGGAGTGCTGCACTGTCGGAGGGGCAGTACTGAGGGAGTGCTGCACTGTCGGAGGGGCAGTACTGAGGGAGTGCTGCACTGTCGGAGGGGGAGTACTGAGGGAGTGCTGCACTGTCGGAGGGGCAGTACTGAAGGAGTGCTGCACTGTCGGAGGTGCCGTCATTCGGACGAGATGTTAAACCGAGGCCCCGTCTGCTCTTTCAAGTGGAATTAAAATGATCCCATGGCACTAGTTCGAAGAAGAGCAGGGGAGTTATCCCCGGTGTCCTGGCCAATATTTAGCCCTCAATCAACGTCACTAAAAAATAGGTTATCTGGTCATTATCACATTGTTTTGTGGGAGCTTGCTGTGCATAAATTTACTGTCACATTTCCCACATTACAACAGTGACTATCCTACAGTAAAAGTACTTCATTGGCTGTAAAGCAGTTTGGGACGGCCTGAGGTCGTGAAAGGCGCTATAGAAATGCAAGTCTCTTTTTTCCTCCCATCAGGATTCCACCAAAACCTAAAATCCAGGTTCACTAATCCAGGATGTCTCCTGCATTGTGTTTTCTGTAGAAACCGTTCGATGAAAATACTCCTTTTAGAAGCAAAATCCACTGTGGATACAACAAAGTATACCAGCAAACCTAGTGAAGGGCAAGGAATAGGTGAATTGTTGGATAAATTCTTCTGAACAGGAGGAAGCTGGCAGGAGATAATGACATAAAATTGGATAATGCATCAGACTGTGAGTGAGTAGAATAATACTGTTGCGGATTATTGCAGCACCAGTCAGTTATTAATTGCAGCAGGTCGAAGACTGGGATTGCACTGATCCTCTGTCTCCGATGTATCGTGGGAGCAGCAACTGAAGTATAGGCAGCAATTGCAGTACCAACCTATGAGCATCTACTCACAGGCGGTACTTCCTTTACCCTATTTAATTTTGAATGTCAAAACCTTTTGTACAATGAAATGCTTTTACCTGTTAACGTTCTTTTAGACGTTGTAAACTGGGAGATTTAAAATGAAAAGACAAAAGGCTAGAAATTGCACACCGCCTCGTTTGGGCCGATAACTTTTGAATTATCGCAAAAGTATCACTGGGTGAAAATGATTTTCTGCTCCCAGGAATTTCCGCTTTAGTGCTCAAAGAGGGAGGTGGAGCTAAATCATGCGCTAAGCAGTTCTCTCAGGGCGATAAAGTGTGAGGGGCGTTAGTGACAGAGCGCTGGGCAATGTTCCGTGCAGCGCTGCCGGCATCACAGGCTCCTCCCCTCGCTTAAAGGGAGGGGCCAATGATGGGTTGAAACATTATTATGCTCTCTCTGTGGGGCTGCTTTGCATCTCCCAAACGCGCCTGCAGGGGGCGGTAATGCAGTGCTAAGGGGTTACTGACCGGGTGCGGCGAATTCACCGACACCCGCCAACTTCCCCGCCGGTTTCGCGCTGGTGCTAACACTTACCGCCTCACTCTGTAGCACCCCGTAGATCATGACGTCATCTGGTGCACAGTGCCCCGTTACCGCCCCGGGTGTGATATTCGGTCCCACCTCCTGCAGCGTCGCCGGGCATTAACACGGCAGCTGCAGGAACTGGTGTCACCTCGGCCGGCCGCTCGGGGAACGATATTTAAAGGCAGTGGTGGTCAGATAGGACAAACTTTATTCCTCGCACCAGTCTGGTGCCTGCTGAATGTTTATCACTGCTGATTTCTGCGCCCCGGGACCTGCACAACTTGCATTTCAGCCCCAAGCACTCTGAGTGTGGAGGGCTGAGGAATCGCGCAGTAATCAGCGGTGAAAAACATTCAGCAGGCACCAGACTGGTGTGAGGAATAAAGTTTGCCCTATCTGACCACCACTGCCTTTAAATATCGTTCCCCGAGCGGCCGGCCGAGGTGACACCAGTTCCTGCAGCTGCCGTTGTTGATGCCCGGCGATGTTGCAGGGAGCGGGACTGAATATCACAAACGGGGCGTTGCGCACCGAATGATGTAACGATCTACAAGGCGGTAAGTGTTAACGCCAGCGCGAAACCGCCGGGCAAGTTGGCGGGTGTCAGTGAATTCCCGCGCCCGGTCGGTAACACCTTAGTGCCCCATTACCGCCCCCCGCAGGCGCTAACAGGAGACGCAAAGCAGCCGAATTTCTCCCTCAAAGAGGCAGAAGGGGAAAGGAGTGGCTGAGAAAGTGTCGGAGGCAGAACTACCAATAGAAAAGGAGCACCTTTTGCACCCTGGCTTTTACTTTGTCTTCTATGCAGTTACTAATCTTCATTCCTATCAAAGTCTCCAGTCAGCCCACAAAGTGTTATAAATGTGTTGTATCTTTTCGTGGTATTTACACTTCTCAGTTAACAGGCTGGCTGAAATGTGCACCAGAACTCTGCTGCCATAAAAACAAGGTACAAAAGCCGCGACAATGTGATGTATTACCCTTCTTGCATGCGGTGGCATCCAGAGCAGCTGTGAGTTTTATTTAAAATGGAGCTGAGCTAAAGGTTATCATTTCCAGCAAATCTAATGGATTACAACAGGATTTGAGCATGTGACCCTGTTAGTGGTTTAAAATTGATAGATCACAAGTCGATCATCAGGGCTGACGAGCAATTCATTCTCATTTGGCCGAGAAGTCATTAGCATTTGCTGGAGGGGAAATAAACAGCAAGTGCAGTGAATTAGAATGAGTTTGGTTGTTTTTCACATGAAAGGGCAGGTTAATTTTGTTTTATTTTTAACTCCATAAATGCTGGTGGAAAGCAGCCTATAGAATATTTGATATTCTTCATTGACATTTTGATAAGCAAAGAGTGTTTGTATAACTGCAGTCACCTTTACATTGCATCACGTTTACAGCACAGAAACAGGCCATTTGGCCCATCGGGTCCGTGCCAGTGTGGATGCCCAAACACGAGCCTTCTCCCACCATCTCACCCCATCAGCACATCCTTCTATTCCTTTCTCCCTCATGTACTTACCCACCTTCCCCTTAACTGTATCACTGTTACACTGTCTACCTCTGCCTTGGGTAATAAAGAGTCCAACGACCACAAACCACTCAGTCCTACTTGTAATCACACCATCATATCGGCAAATGGGAATTGAGAGCAGGCCAGTGTTTTCTACAGATGAAGCATAATCTCCCTGCTCTTATATTCTAAGCCTTGGCCAATAAAAACAAGCATTCCATATGCCTTCTTAACCACCTTATCTACCTGGCCTGCTACCTTCAGGAATCTGTGGACATGACTCCAAGGTCCCTCTGTTCGTCTACACTTCTCAGTGTCCTACCATTTAATGTGTATTCCCTTGCCTTGTTAGCCCTCCCCCAAAACCTCACTCTTCTCCGGATTGAATTCCATTTGCCACTGTTCTGCCCATCTGACAGGTGCATTGATATCTTCATAGCATAGAATCATAGAAATTTACAGCACGGAAGGAGGCCATTTCGGCCCATCGTGTCTGCGCCGGCCGACCAAGAGCTACCCAGCCTAATCCCACTTTCCAGCTCTCAGTCCGTAGCCCTGCAGGTTACAGCACTTCAGGTGCACATCCAAGTACTTTTTAAATGTGGTGAGGGTTTCTGCCTCTACCACCCTTTCAGGCAGTGAGTTCCAGACCCCCACCACCCTCTGGGCAAAGACATTTCCCCTCAAATCCCCTCTAAACCTCCCCCCAATTACTTTAAATCTGTGCCCCCTGATTGTTCCTGGATCTTCCTGCAGTCTACAGCTTCCTCACCATCAACCACACGGCCAATTCTTGTATCATCTGCAGGTGTACGAGTGCAGCTCGAGAGATGGTTGTATCACTTGAGCACACGAGAGGGATTGAGAGGACTGGAGAAGACTAGCTCAGCTGTGTTATCTTCCACCCTCCACCATCAGATACAAGGAAGATACAGTATGTATACTCTCGCATTTCTCGTATCAGGAAAGGATGAACAGGCTGGGTCTCTTTTCGCTTGAAAAAAGAAGGGTGAGGGGTGACCTAATAGAGGTCTTTAAAACGATGAAAGGTTTTGATAGAGTGGATACAGAGAGAATATTTCTACTTGTGGGGAAGAGCATAACTAGAGGCCATCAATATAAGATAGTCACCAAGAAATCCAATGGGGAATTCAGGAGAAACTTCTTTACCCAGCGAGTGGTGAGAATGTGGAACTCGCTGCCACAGGGAGGGGTTGAGGCGAATAGTATCGATGTATTTAAGGGGAGGCTGGACAAGTATATGGGGGAGAAGGGAATAGAGGGTTATGCTGATAGATTTAGATGAGGAAAGACGGGAGGAGGCTCGAATGGAGCATAAACACCGGCACGGACTGGTTGGGCCGAATGGCCTGTTTCTGGGCCGTATATCCTGTGTAAAATGGATGGTCAGGAGGAGCACTCCTACATTGGGGGCATCTGTCAGGCTTTAGGCCCCTAATTTGCCTGTTTCGGGTCTGGGTGCTGCACGGTGATTTTTTCTTTGTCCTTTCCCAATATGAGAGGTCCTTCCTCCTTCCGGCCGGGAATATGTCTGCACTTCTTGCCGATCACACTGAGGGTGTGAGGGCATGTGAGGTCTGAAAAATGGGCACTGCACAGTCGAACTTATAGACCATTCTGTGTTGGTTTCGCTGTTGTTTGTTTAAATACTGGAGGCCTCAATGAGGTGGAACTCCCCCTCCTCAACAAAAAACACAATTCCTGCTTTTCTCTAATTAAATGGCCAGCAAAATTATATTCTCAGAAATTGCATGTTTCAATGCCAACTGTTCCTATGATTCTGTTCGTGGGTCATTAATTACCACAATGTGTCTGTTTTACATTCAGGAGAAAATTCACCACAAATGTTCTTCACTATTCTCACTGTTACTTCACCACAGACAGTGTCAATGCACTGTGGTGGGCAATGGTTTTTTGAGGTTCATCGTACCCCAAAATGGAAGGTCTTGATTCAGTCGGCCAGCAATGTGCAGGTTACTGATGGACTGATGGAAGTAACTAGGGCTGAGGCAGCCAGCTCTGCGATTCCAGCCGGGAGCCAAGTGATCACTTCAAATGGCTGGGCTGGATTTTAAGGGGGAGATGGGCTGTGGATAGGGGGGGGCAGAAGGTTTGGGGGTTGTGGGGTTTGGAGTTGGGGGTGAGGGTTGGGCGCTTGTTGGAGGTGGAGGTTGGGGGCTGGGGTTGGGGTGGAGCTTGGGGGGGGCGGAGGTTGAGAGGGGCTGTGGGTTTGGGGATGAGGTTTGGGGGCAGGTGTTGAGGGGGCTGCTTGGGGGTTAGGGGCGAGATTGGGGCAGAGATTGGGAGGGCGGGGGTTGAGGGGTTGGGGGCGGAGGTTGGTTGGGGGGGGCGGAGATTGGGGAGCCGGGGATCGAGTGGGCGGAGGTTGGGGGGGCTGTGGGTTGAGGACGTGGGGGTTGGGGGTGGGGGTTGAGGGGGTGGGGGGGGCCGAGTTTCCCACAGGCCCCACCCACTTTAAGGACAGGGCCTGATTTCCATGCGAGGCCTAGGTTTCCTGTGCACAGCCCACAGACGAAGAGGCTGGCTGTGGGCAGGGAGCCCTGTGGCACTAGGCCACACAGAGGGGGGAGGGAGGGTTCGCAGGGGGGGCTGGGCCGTTAAAAGGATCGGGTGTGGGGGTGGGGCGGGGTCTTACAAATGTTATGTGAAACTTTCATTGATACAGAAGGAGGCTATTCGGCCCGTCGTTGCCTGTGCTGGCTCTGTGAAAGAGATGTAAATTAATCCCCTCCCCTGCTCTTTCCCATAACCCAACATTTTTTTTTCAAAGTTATTATTGAATCTGCTCCCACCGCCCTTTCAGGCAGCGCGTTCCCGATCACAACAACTCGCTGCGTACAAATATTCTCCTCGTCTCTCTCCCTCTGGTTCTTTTGCCAATTGGCTGAGAATACATAAATAACCACGTTTTTGGATGTTTAAACATGATTTTTGTGAAATTACTTGTCCAAACCAGCTTAAAAACTTTCAGTGAAGCAGTGACTCATTGTGTTTGGTATGCATTGGTTGGCACATTGAAGCACATAGAGATGATAATGTTCGAAGACCCATCAACCAACTTCTTCTCTCTCATAGCAATATTGGAAGAGGAGGAGGTCATTCAGCCCCTCGAGCCTGTTCCGCCATTCAATGAAATCATGGCTGACCTGCGACCTAACTCCAATGGCCCGCCTTTGGCCCATATCCCTTAGTACCTTTGGTTAACAAAAACCTATCAATCTCAGCGTTAAAAATTCCAGTTGATCTAGCATCAATTGCCGTTTGCGGAAGAGAATTCCAAACTTCTTCCAGCCTTTGTGCTAGAAATTCCCCAGCCTGTCGTTATTTGATAAATAATGACAAAATAGTGAATAAATAAGAATGAAAATGTTGCCAATATTTAAGTGGGGGCCCCAACCTGCGTGAGAACACCAGCTGCAGGTCGGGGCCATAAAAGGAACGGCAAGTGGCGGCCTGTCACGTGGCGGTGTACCACGGCAAGGTACAGCACGAGCTGGTGCAGGAGGGCAGCAGCAGCAAAGGGGGATGTCATCAAGGTCCAGGTCGGTGAATGGAGCGTGGGCAGGTACAGCAGGAGTGGCGAGAGACTGTGGAGGGACGTGATCGGGGCCCAGGAGAGGCGTGAGTTCGGGGCCAGGGGCCCAGGGGCAGCACGGGCCCAGCCCACACTGCGATATGTGAGCGCACTAGGTCCGTGCAGCAGAGCAGGTCTCCAGTCGTCCTGGTTAACCCTCGCCACTGGACCAAGACCTAGCTCTGTCAAGCCCGTGTGGTGGCTGGTGTGCAACGGCCACCCCACGTTAAAACAATCCACCCACAGGCATCTTCCACCCTTCAGGATGTAGTTCGGGATCTGGAATATTAGGTCCTTCATTGAAACACCTGTGAACTCATCCCTTTTTAGCGTGGAAGCAAGTCATCCTCAATTCGAGGGACTGCTTATGATGATGATGCAATTTGGCCACTAAATACGGCGGTTCTTAAAAAACACAACGATTGGCGTTAAAAACCGTGATGTCGTCAACTTTAGCCCGAGGCCTATCAACGCCAAAAATACAGGCCCTGGGAGGGGAGAAAACAGAAAAAAAATTGCAAAAAACAAAAATTCAAAAATCACAAAACATTTACAAGATCCTTAACTCAGTAATTGCTGCAAAAGAATAAAAAAATAAAAACTTTAACATACCTTTTTTGCAGGTTTTCCTACTTACTGACATTTCTGAGGCTGAAACGACGGATTCTCCTGTGTGGTTTTTTTTTCTTCCAAAATCATCATCATTGGCACTACCTCGTTAAAATATGCATTAATGCACGTTAAAATATGCATTAGGCTGGAGAAAATCTAGCCCTGTGTGTGTAGAAGTGTTTCCTAATTTCACTCCTGAAAGGTCTGGCTCTAATTTTTAGACTGTGCCCCTTGTCCTCAACTCCCCAATCAGTGGGAATAGTTTCTCGCTATCTATCCGATCTGATCCATTAACTGATCAGATCGCCCCTTAACCTTCTACAATCCAGGGAATACAACCCCAGTTTGTGTAATCTCCCCTCGTACCTTAACCCTTGGAGTGCGGGTATCATTCTGGTAAACCCACGCGACACTCCCTCCAAGGCCAATATACCCTCCCTAAGGTGTGGTGCCTGGAACTGCTCACAGTACTCCAGGTGTGGTCTAGCCAGGGCTTTGTACAGCTGCAGCATAACCTGTACCCCCTTGTACTCGAGCCCTCGAGATATAAAGGCCAGCATTTCTTTAGCCTTTGTGATTATTTTCTGTATCTGTCCATGATATTTTAATGATCTATATACCTGGACCAAATCTCTTTGGGCATCACTCCTTTTAATTTTCACCATTTAGAAAGTATCCTGTTGTAATCTTTTTAGGTCCAAAGTGGATGGCTGCAGATTTGCCTACAGTGAAACCCAGTTGGCACAGTTTTGTCTATTAATCTACAATAGCTCTCTAATTTTATGCTTCCCTCTACACTGCCTGCAATGCCGCCTGTCTTTGTGTCATCAGCAACTTTGGATATGAGTAGTTAAAATATTTTTTGGATAGTTGAGACCCTAACTCAGATCCCTGCGGGACACCACGAGTCACACTCTGCCAATTAGAGTGCCTGTTTATTATCCTTACTGCCTTTCTCCTGCTGCTCAGCCAATTTCCGAACCAGCTCAATGTAATGTATTTGCTTCATGGGTTCTTTGTTTAATAATTTATAGCAACACATTGCTATTAAGAAATAGTTGGCTTATTAGCAAAGGTTTAACAATTACACTACACATTACCAGGCTCACAACCACCTGCCCCATCGTGGATCCCCTGAACCCAACTGGCTGGGGTTTTATTGAGTCTTGTGAACATCACGTGACTGGCTAAGCCACTCACAATGCAACAGCTCTACAAATCCGTGAGCATCCTCACAGGTACATATGTTACAGTCAGTAATTTGTTTTCAATTCCGTCGGCTTCAACCTTAGTTACAGTCTCTTATGAGGGACTTTATTAAATGCCTTCTGGAAGTCCCGAAAAATAATATCTATAGACATGGGCCTAGAAATCCGGCTCATTAGCACCCCCAGTGGATGGTAACGGGGAGCATTCGACTTTTCGCCCCAGCGAAGCACCGCTAATGACTCCCGCTAAATTCCGCAGCAGTGTAGCAGTAGCGATAACCCATAGTGCCCCGCTCCTCTGCGCTGGCGATGACTATGTCATCACCATGTGCAGCGCGCCGTATCACCCCAGAACACAAATTGGGGAGCAACCCTTGAAGCTGCACCGAGTGATGCCAGGAATGGTTACAGGGGACATGAACTGGGCGGCTGGCCGCTCGGGGGGCCGAGAGTTAAAGGGGAGGTGGCGGCCATTGAAAAAAATGTTGCCTTTTTTTCCAGCGCCCTGTTGCCGCTTTGGTCCGTGCCGCGATCGTTCAGCCTGACATTCTGCTCGAGTGTCGGGCTGTTGATACGGCACCCTCACTGCCCGGTGGTCCACGGAGACCCCTTTATTACTGCAGAGTATGCAGCTTGGGCCCTTCCCTTAATGAAAGGAAGAGCCCCTCCTACGCGCAGCGCTACACGGCCCAGTGCGTAACGCTCCGCCCCTGCCCCGTTCCTGCCCGAGAAAGGAAGGGGAATCCGTTATTCTGCGCTCCACTTCCTCTCGAGGGCGGTAACCCGCCTGATGCAAAATATCCCGCCTCTCGGATGTTACCGCCCACAAACGCAGCTCTTGATTAAATGTGGTGTAAAGTTTCGGGCTCTCCTGCCTCAGATAGATCGAGCACAATCCGAGAATATTCTTCGAACCTGTTACACCACATTATGCATCCTCGGCATGACAATTTTAAGGTCCCAACAGCTGAAGAATCATTATTGTTCCTGTCATGTATCTTACATTATTATATGTAACTCTATCCTAACATGCTTTACATGACTGTAATAAGATATGACCTGTAACCACCAGCATACCTTACCACCAGGGGTGCACTTGCAAGAGACAGGTATATAAGGGCAGGTCTCAGGCAAGTGCAGCATTCCAGAGCTGTGAAATAAAGGTGCAGGTCCAGAGTGACCTTGATTCACTACATGCCTCGTGTGAATCTGTACTGAGGGGACAGGACTTTACAGTGGCGACGAGTTACGGGATTACAGAATCCACAGAATGGCGAACAACGGATCAGATGAAAAGTACAATGTGGGAGACAATTGGGAGGACTTTATAGAAAGGCTCCAGCAAAGCTTTGTAACCAAAGACTGGTTAGGCGATGATACGGCAGGCAAGAGAAGAGCCCATCTCTTGACCAGTTGTGGCTCGAAAACATACGCTTTAATGAAGAATCTGTTGGCACCTGAGAAACCAGCAAGCAAGTCGTTTGAAGAATTGAGCACACTGGTAAGAGACCACCTGAAGCCAGTGAGCAGCCTACACATGGCCAGACACAGGTTCTACAACTACAGACGCTGTGTGGGCCAGAGCATACCCGACTTCGTGACGGACCTTCGGAGGTTGGCTAGTTTATGTGAGTTGCCAGATGAACTGAGGAGAGAAATGCTGAGATACTTTTTCATTGAAGGAATAGGCCACGCAGGCATATTCCGAAAGCTCATAGAGACCAAGAACCTGACCTTAGAGGCAGCAGCATTGGTTGCACAGACATTCTTGGTAGGGGAAGAAGAAACGAGGTTGATTTACAATGCAGGTACGACAACTAACAAAATAATGGAACAAGGAGTTCACAGCATTAGAAAAGCTGCTACCCCCACACACAGACAAAACCGGGAGAACAGGCTTTCGACAGCAAGCAGTGGCAACAGAAGCCATCAAGGGCCACAGGAATGGCCGTTCACACCTCATCAACCCACAATGCGAGCAATCAACTACAAACTGAGAGAAGCTCAAGAGAGATCAGCCAGACGCAGCTCATTCTTTGCAAGCAGTCTATGCTGGAGGTGTGGGGGTGGGCACTCGTCAAGAGAATGTCGATTTCAGCAGGCTGTTTGCAGGAACTGTGAATATACAGGGCATTTGGCCCGCATGTGCAAAAAAACGGCAGCTCGGCTGGTATACGAATCGGATGGGTCGGAAAGCGGGACAGTACCCGGGACACCGATGTACAGCGGGTCAACACGATCAATGGCCGCTGCTCCTATGACAGGACGCCTCCTATAATGATGAGGGTCCTACTCAACGGGATATCTGTCAACATGGAGCTGGATACAGGAGCAAGTCAATCTCTCATGGGCACTCAACAATTTGAACAACTGTGGCCGCATAAGAGACAGACCAAAACTCACAAGGGTCGACACCAAACTAAGGACCTATACCAAAGAAATCGTACCAGTCCTCGGCAGCGCCATGCTCTCTGTCACACACAAAGGGACATTGAACCGACTTCCCCTGTGGATTGTCCCCGGAGACCCCCCAACACTGCTGGGGAGAAGCTGGCTGGCAAAACTAAACTGGAAATGGGATGATGTCCATGCCATGTCATTAGAGGAACGGACCTCCTGCTCAACAGTTATAAAGCGATTTGAACATCTCTTTCAGCCAGGTGTGGGCACTTTCAAAGGGGCCAAAGTCAAAATCTACATCACACAGGATGCTAGACCGGTCCACCACAAGGCCAGAGCTGTGCCCTATGTGATGAGGGAAAAGATTGAACATGAACTGGACAGGCTTCTGCGGGAAGGCATTATATCACCTGTGGAATTTAGCGACTGGGCAAGTCCCATCGTCCCAGTCATGAAGCCTGATGGATCCGTACGAATCTGTGGGGACTACAAATCTACCATAAACAGAGTCTCCCTACAGGACCAGTACCCGCTGCCCAGAGCGGAGGACTTATTTGCCACATTGGCTGGAGGTAAACTTTTCTCAAAATTAGACCTCACATCTGCGTATATGACGCAAGAATTGACCGAGGAATCCGAGCTACTCACCACCATCAACACACATTGAGGCCTTTTCATGTACAATCGATGCCCATTCGGCATCAGGTCGGCAGCTGCCATATTCCAGCGCAACATGGAGAGTCTGCTCAAGTCCATCCCGGGGACGGTTGTATTTCAAGACGACATACTTATCACGGGCAGGGACACCGACTCCCATCTCCGTAATTTGGAGGAAGTACTAAAGCGATTGGATCGGGTAGGCCTATGAGTCAAGAAATCCAAGTACCTGTTTCTTGCACCCGAGGTTCAAATTTTGGGCAGAAGGATTGCCGCTGATGGAATCCGCCCAACAGAGTCCAAAACAGAATTCAATGGTGGGCACTCATGCTAGCATCCTACGACTATACCATAAGGCACAGACCAGGCACAGACAACTGTGCCGACGCGCTCAGCAGGCTACCCCTGGTGACCACGGAAGGGTCTGATGAACAGGACTGTGAGATCGTCATGGCAATCAATGCGTTTGAGTCCACAGGTTCGCCCATGACAGCTCGCCAAATCAGAGCCTGGTCGGCCAGCAACTCCACGTTATCCTTAGTAAAAAGATGTGTCCTAACCGGTGACTGGGCAGAGGCTCGCGATGCCTGCCCCGAGGAATTAAAACCCTTTCACAGGCGCATGCATGAGCTTTCACTACAAGCAGACTGCCTGATGTGGGGCAGCCGAGTAGTCATGCCTCTGCGAGGCAGAGAGGCATTTGTCCGGGAGCTCCACCGCGAGCACCCGGGGATCGTTCTCATGAAGGCCATAGCCAGATCCCACGTCTGGTGGCCTGGTATTGACGCGGACTTGGAGCTCTGCATCCGAAGGTGCACCATTTGTGCCCAACTCAGCAATGCCCCCAGGGAGGCTCCACTGAGCCCCTGGCCCTGGCCTACCAAACCGTGGTCGCGGGTGCACGTAGACTATGTGGGCCCATTCATGGGCAAAATGTTTCTCGTAGTTGTAGATGCATTTTCAAAGTGGATCGAATGCACCATTTTAAACTCGAGCACAACCTCCACCACTGTGGAGAGCCTCGCAACCATGTTTGCAACGCACGGAATCCCTGACATATTGGTCAGTGACAATGGTCTGTGCTTCACCAGCGCAGAATTCCAAGACTTTATAATTGACTACTGCATAAATCACGTCAAGATGGCACCATTCAAGTCGGCCTCCAACGGCCAGGCGGAGAGAGCAGTGTAAATCATTAAACAAGGCATGCTTAAAATCCAAGGTCACATGCTGCAGGGTCGCCTGTTGCAACTGCTGTTGGCATACAGATCTCGTCCGCACTCACTGACTGGGATCCCCCCCGCACAACTGTTGATGAAAAGGACTTTAAAAACAAGGCTCTCATTAATCTCCCAGACATGCGCGAAATTGTTGCAGCAATGCGCCGTAAGCTGGCTGAGTACCATGACAGAAATTCGAGGGGGAGATGGAATGAGATAGGGGACAAAGTGTTTGTACTAAACTATGGCAGGGATCCCAAATGGCTTGCAGGGACAGTAATGGGCAAGGAAGGAAACAGGCTACTGGTAGTACAAATGGACAATGGCAAAACCTGCCGGAGGCATGTAGACCAAGTCAAAAGCAGATTTACCAACAGCACTGTGGAACCAGAGGCAGACTACAATGTGGAACTCGCACCACACCTGGTGGACAGACAGAGGGAACAACCTGAGGAAAGTGCAATCCCAACAGACAGCCCAGGCGAGTCAACAACAATCACACCAATCGAAACAGACAGCCCAGGCGAGATACCAGCAACCACACCCAAAGAAAAACAGACACCAAGGCAAACAACTGAACCACAACTCAGACGGTCCATGCGAGAGCGTAGACCACCTGAGAGACTGAACTTATAAAGACAATAAGACCTTGGGGGAGGGTGATGTCATGTATCTTACATTATTATATATAACTGTATCCCAACATGCTATACATGACTGTAATAAGATATGACCTGTAACCACCAGCATACCTTACCACCAGGGGTGCACTTGAAAGAGACAGATATATAAGGGCAGGTCTCAGGCAAGAGCAGCATTCCAGAGCTGTGAAATAAAGGTGCAGGTCCAGAGTGACCTTGACTTCACTACATGCCTCGTGTGAGTCTGTACTGAGGGGACAGGAATTTACAGTTCCCACCTGGTTCAATCCTCCCTTTCTGTACAACGTTTTCTGGCCATGTCAAACATAGAAACATAGAAACATAGAAAATAGGTGCAGGAATAGGCCATTCGGCCCTTCTAGCCTGCACCGCCATTCAATGAGTTCATGGCTGAACATTCAACTTCAGTACCCCATTCCTGCTTTCTCGCCATACCCCTTGATCCCCCTAGTAGTAAGGACCTCATCTAACTCCTTTTTGAATATATTTAGTGAATTGGCCTCAACAACTTTCTGTGGTAGAGAATTCTACAAGTTCACCATTCTCTGGGTGAAGAAGTTCCTCCGCATCTCGGTCCTAAATGGCTTACCCCTTATCCTTAGACTGTGACCTCTGGTTCTGGACTTCCCCAACATTGGGAACATTCTTCCTGCATCTAACCTGTCTAACCCCGTCAGAATTTTAAATGTTTCTATGAGGTCCCGTCTCATTCTTCTGAATACAAGCCCAGTTGATCCAGTCTTTCTTGATAGGTCAGTCCCGCCATCCCGGGAATCAGTCTGGTGAACCTTCGCTGCATTCCCTCAATAGCAAGAATGTCCTTCCTCAGGTTAGGAGACCAAAACTGTACACAATACTCCAGGTGTGGCCTCACCAATGCCCTGTACAACTGTAGCAACACCTCCCTGCCCCTGTACTCAAATCCCCTCGCTATGAAGGCCAACATGCCATTTGCTTTCTTAACCGCCTGCTGCACCTGCATGCCAACCTTCAATGACTGATGTACCATGACACCAGGTCTCTTTGCACCTCCCCTTTTCCTAATCTGTCACCATTCAGATAATAGTCTGTCTCTCTGTTTTTATGACCAAAGTGGATAACCTCACATTTATCCACATTATACTTCATCTGCCATGCATTTGCCCACTCACCTAACCTATCCAAGTCGCTCTGCAGCCTCACAGCATCCTCCTCGCAGCTCACACTGCCACCCAACTTAGTGTCATCCGCAAATTTGGAGATACTACATTTAATCCCCTCATCTAAATCATTAATGTACAGTGTAAACAGCTGGGGCCCCAGCACAGAACCTTGCGGTACCCCACTAGTCACTGCCTGCCATTCTGAAAAGTCCCCATTTACTCCTACTCTTTGCTTCCTGTCTGACAACCAGTTCTCAATCCATGTCAGCACACTACCCCCAATCCCATGTGCTCTAACTTTGCACATCAATCTCTTGTGTGGGACCTTGTCGAACGCCTTCTGAAAGTCCAAATATACCACATCAACTGGTTCTCCCTTGTCCACTCTACTGGAAACATCCTCAAAAAATTCCAGAAGATTTGTCAAGCATGATTTCCCTTTCACAAATCCATGCTGACTTGGACCTATCATGTCACCTCTTTCCAAATGCACTGCTATGACATCCTTAATAATTGATTCCATCATTTTACCCACTACCGATGTCAGGCTGACCGGTCTATAATTCCCTGTTTTCTCTCTCCCTCCTTTTTTAAAAAGTGGGGTTACATTGGCTACCCTCCACTCTATAGGAACTGATCCAGAGTCAATGGAATGTTGGAAAATGACTGTCAATGCATCCACTATTTCCAAGGCCACCTCCTTACGTACTCTGGGATGCAGTCCATCAGGCCCTGGGGATTTATCGGCCTTCAATCCCATCAATTTCCCCAACACAATTTCCCGGCTAATAAGAATTTCCCTCAGTTCCTCCTCCTTACTAGACCCCCCGACCCCTTTTATAACCGGAAGGTTGTTTGTGTCCTCCTTCATGAATACCGAACCAAAGTACTTGTTCAATTGGTCCACCATTTCTTTGTTCCCCGTTATGACTTCCCCTGATTCTGACTGCAGGGGACCTACGTTTATCTTTACTAACCTTTTTCTCTTTACATATCTATAGAAAGTTTTGCAATCCGTCTTAATGTTCCCTGCAAGCTTCTTCTCATACTCCATTTTCCCTGCCCTAATCAAACCCTTTGTCCTCCTCTGCTGAGTTCTAAATTTCTCCCAGTCCCCAGGTTCGCTGCTATTTCTGGCCAATTTGTATGCCACTTCCTTGGCTTTAATACTATCCCTGATTTCCCTTGATAGCCACGGTTGAGCCACCTTCCCTTTTTTATTTTTATGCCAGACAGGAATGTACAATTGTTGTAGTTCATCCATGCGGTCTCTAAATGTCTGCCATTGCCCATCCACAGTCAACCCCTTAAGTATCATTCGCCAATCCATCCCAGCCAATTCACGCCTCATACCTTCAAAGTTAGCCTTCTTTAAGTTCTAGACCATGGTCTCTGAATTAACTGTTTCATTCTCCATCCCAATGCAGAATTCCACCATATTATGGTCACTCTTCCCCAAGGGGCCTCGCACAACAAGATTGCTAATTAATCCTCTCTCATGACAGAACACCCAGTCTAAGATGGCCTCCCCCCTAGTTGGTTCCTCGACATATTGGTCTAAAAAACCATCCCTTATGCACTCCAGGAAATCCTCCTCCACCGTATTGCTTCCAGTTTGGTTAGCCCAATCTATGTGCATATTAAAGTCACCCATTATAACTGCTGCACCTTTATTGCACGCACCCCTAATTTCCTGTTTGATGCCCTCCCCAACATCACTACTACTGTTTGGAGGTCTGTACACAACTCCCACTAACGTTTTTTGCCCTTTGGTGTTCTGCAGCTCTACCCATATAGATTCCACATCATCCAAGCTAATGTCCTTCCTAACTATTGCCTTAATCTCCTCCTTAACCAGCAATGCTACCCCACCTCCTTTTCCTTTTATTCTATCCTTCCTGAATGTTGAATAGCCCTGGATGTTGTGTTCCCAGCCCTGATCAGCCTGGAGCCACGTCTCCGTAATCCCAATCACATCATATTTGTTAACATCTATTTGCACAGTTAATTCATCCACCTTATTCTGGGTACTTCTTGATTAAGACACAAAGCCTTTAGGCTTGTTTTTTTAACACCCTTTGTCCTTTTAGAATTTTGCTGTACAATGGCCCTTTTTGTTCTTTGCCTTGGGTTTCTCTGCCCTCCACTTTTCCTCATCTCCTTCTCAATTCCCAACATGCATTGTTTTCTGGTAGTCAAACACTCATAGTTGTCCAAAAAATATTTTCTTAAATCAGTTTTTTTAGCAGGCCAAGCTTAGAAAGTTAAACCTCATTCACACAAAATAAACTGGAGTCATTTTAACATATTAAGTCTAATATCACTTCCATTTAGACTGCCCCAAAGCAGCTCTGGAAATGTTCATACTTGACAGATTAGTGATGTGTCGAAACAGAGCAGGACACTGCAGGCTACAGGTATAACAATTTACTGACAGCCATGCTCCATGAAAACCAGATAATAAGAGGCTTGCTCTAAAGAGTTCAGCTTGGCACTTAACCCTCCTATCACTCAGATCGAGGGAAACAGCCATCACACACACTGGCTCCATAAAAGGGAGCGCCATAGCTCAATGTTCTACCAGGCCGCTTCCTGTCAAGGTTTAACAATTGAAAGAACTTTTATTGAACATATTTATTTCTCAATGTACCACATCCAGAAAAAAAGATCAGACTTCCGAGGTTGAAATCCCTTTGTCCACTGGGGAACGGGGTTATGTCAAACCTCTCGCGTTTGACAAAGTTGTTGAGCTGTTTGAGATGAAGCGGATTCTGTTGGAATTTGTTGAGAACGTGTGAGCCAATAGTGCACCATGGAAGCGCACACCCTCGCAGTCTAGTGTTAGAGACTCTGTCACAGAGAAAATTATCGCAAGAATTCTCCTCAAATGCCTCCTCCCAGTGGCTGAACTGCTCCTCCCAGAGTCGCAGTGTGGATTTCGCCCACTAAGAGACACAACGGACATGATTTTCACCTCGCGAAAAATCCAAGAAATGTCAGGAGCAGCATCAACCTCTGTACATGATCTTGTTTGACTTCAAGAAGGCCTTCGACTCTGGGGTCAACCGAGGAGACAAATGAGGAGGAATTTCTTCTCTCAGGGTTATAAATCTGTGGAATTCTCTGCCCAAGAGAGCTGTGGAGGTTGGGTCATTGAATATACTTAAGGTGGAGATGGACAGATTTTTGAATGATAAGGGAGTAAAGGGTTATGGGGAGTGGGCAGAGAAGTGGAGCTGAGTCCATGATCAGATCAGGCATGATCGTATTGAATGGTGGAGCAGGCTCGAGGGGCCAAATGGCCGACTCCTGCTCCTATTTCTTATGTTCTTGTGTTCACTCAGAACAACACTGTGTTCCACTGCGTTGCTGGTGTGTTGTTGACCTGCCGTTCTGTAGCAAGTTCTTGATGGAGCTTTGTAGTTCCTGCAATTAGTCTATTTTCAGTTTCATCCATTGTACATTTTGGAGTAGTTTGATTTTTAAATAAGTTTACATTCTCCTACTCTTACGCTCTTTTTTTCATGACCATAAACTTCTGTTGACTTTCCTGAAGTTGTGTCCCGCTAAAATCCTCTGGAACTTTGGCACTGCATCTTCCCCTTCCTTTGGAATTTCTCTCCTCCTCTGCTGAAGGTTATCTGAATAGATGGAAAACGTTCTCAATGGCCTGTTGGTTTGATTGCCCACTAGTGATACTTGTTGCAATATCGGTGTGTGTGGACATTAGTTGAGGGCAGGGTCAGGCTGGGTAGTGATAGCTCACATGGTTCAATGTCAGATGACACTTGCAATATTTGTGGGTAGAATAAATGAATGACAGAGGCACGATGAGGTCTCAGTCCATGAGCTTGTTCTATTAGGCCAGAGCGAACTGAGCATGTGATAATACATTCCAACACTCACGGTTTAGACTGACCCATGGAGAATGATCATTGCAGTGAAGTATCAAGGAGCAATTGGTGCCAGTGGAACCCAATCTCATCATGTGTAAGTGCCTGGAAGGTAGTAAGAATGGAACTTGGGGTAAAAATACAATATAGCTATTGAAAAATGACAGTTTGGGAAATGTTTTTGATTGATTCATGGGAAGTAGAGATACCATCTTGGAACTATTGACTGGCGGACGGGCCAATGTTGTTGAATATTCACTGGAGCCAAATCATGAGGGAGATGCAAGTTCCTTTCATTTCAGTTTATTGCTTCACAGATGGATCTGCTCAAGGATTCCATATAAACAGGATTTAAGAGGTTGTACATTCTTACCACATGTGTGGGATAAAACTAGCAGGAGACTGGCATAACATTGGTGAGAAAACAACATCTCCACTAATTCTACAAAGCACACGGCAATTAAAACAGCGGTCACTCCCCTACTTCCTGAAGTGCACTGCGTTGCACATCACAAGGCCAGCACCTGCTGCTGCCCTGTCTTCATTAGTTCCCATGTGAATGTGGAGAAAGGTTCAGCCTAAAGTAAAATGCCACTGGGTAAAGGCAGAGGCACAGTGGTTGCGGATATGGAATTTCCGGAACTTCTTGGCTGGGTCTTGATAACCTACTTGTGGTTTTGTTGCTGCAATGTTATTGGGTCTGAAGAACAAACATTGTGCCCCTGCAGCTTAATAATTGTCCCCTTTTCACACAGCTCCTTTGCATACCGTTTCTTTGCACACTGGCCACTTTGTGCATCAGAATTACATTAAATGTTCAAATCAAAATATCTCAACTTGGTCACAACAAAGCCTGTCGGGATAGTTTACAGGTTGCTGGCCAACGAGGTCTCAAACTATAACAAACTGGACATTTGACACTGAAGTCCCATTTATTTAAAAAGAGCAGAGAGATTCTGCCTTAAATCTCTCCTTTATTTCCATTGTACCTTTAAACCCCGCGTTTCCTGGAAGTGATTTGAAAGGCGATGTGAGGGAGGTTCCTTTGTTATATAACAGATGATTTTTTGTACAGGTTGTTGGAAGCTCACTTGCGATTTCTGGGTGTGATGGTCTTGTGTAAGATTTAAGAACTGTTTTGCCCAGAATAAACATTTGTAAGTGGCTCCTGAAAAACAGGAAAGAAATCCAGCAAAGCATCTTTAACTTTTTTAAAGATATTCACAAAAGGAGCAGGACCTCATTTGGAAATATTTTCTTTCAGGAAAATATTCACCTCATCTGCCAGCCTATTTATTAGGTGTTACTTATTGTGAAGAGCAGTGAAGTCTCTGTACAACTTTCTGAGCCTTGGTCCACTGCTCAAGCAGAACCAGTCCTGGGCCCTAACTGGAAACACATGGTGTGATTGTGTCTGATGAGGCTTGACGTTGGCCATTAGGAATTCCATCCTTTCCGAACTGGCTTCTTGTCACTTCAACATCAGCACATAATGGATTGATTCTGCAAAGCTTTACATTAACAGCTCTCACCATAGCTCAGTTAGCAGTATTCAGTCACCAACACTGTACAGTCGGAGGGCCAATGGGTTCCAAACATGACCAGATAGTGCACATATAAAACACCACCGATCGTGCAGCAAAGGTTGTCATGTCCAAAAACACAATCATCACGCCCTTGCACCTGAGCATTTCCCCTTGGAACTTCTGTAAATTTGTTTTGCTATTTAAATCCAATTATTGTGCAGAAAATCTTAACTAAAGAGCCAGTTGTACTTAAGCTGAAAATATTTACACACAGATTCCCTAAGTTGTGCTTTTGTGATGTTGGTTAAACAAATTGACGTTTCGTATGAAATTCCTCTGATCCCCTTTTGATTGAAGCCATGAAACCCACCCAAAGAAAACGGGCAAGCACCTCGCCAATCAGCTGATAAAGCAATTCAGGCAAATGCTTCAACCATCTGTTACTGTTGCACAGTGCGATTTCCAACTAGAATGGGTCTTTAAATATGGTTTTGAATTCTGTCTTCCCATATCAGTGCTGCGGGTTTCAGGTTTACCTTTGAGAACATGACTTGCTGCAAACAGCATGTTACCAGGTTGAACCGTGATAAATGAGGGCAGACTGAGCAGCTTCGACTTGCCAGCAAATGTAGAACGGTGCAGACAATCAGCAGCATAAATGTGGAAATGTCAGATTGCCGGCTGTTTGGGTAAACCACGGCGACTTATTCATGTTTTACTGGGGCCACAATCCCAGCATCGATCCCCTCTCACTCTCCGCTCCACCAACATCGCACAGGCAGTGGGAATAGGGAGACCGAGGGGGAGGCATTTCCTGCTGGGAGGACGGGAGAGTCTGGAGGCTGGGTGAATGGCGAGCTTACATCGCATGTCAGAGGTCAGACCCGAGCCTGACGGAAATCTGTGCCGGGCTGGGGGGGGGGGTGAGGAGGGGGAGGGAGGTCGGGCGTGGTGGGCGGGGGGGGGGGGCAGAGCGGGGTGGGGGGGCAGGGCAGAGTGGGGGTGGGTGGGGTGAGGGCGGGCGGGGTAATGGAGGGCGGGTGGGGCAGAGTGGGGGAGGGGTGGGGATTCCGGGGGCGGGGCAGGGGAGGGCAACGCGTGGGCAGGGTAGGGGATTCCGGGCGGTATGATCTGCCACCGAGGAACCGATGGCACTCCTGCTGCACAAAGAAATCCCCAAATATTGAAAATATAACTTACCCTTTCTGGGCATCTTCTGGCCCAGCCGGTGCAGCTGCAGCAGGGAGAGAAGGCAAAAAAGAAGCAGAAAGAAATCGAAAGGTAACGTCACAGCCAAGGGGTAAGTGATTGGCTGGTGATTGGTGAGTAGTTTTCCTTTATCAGTAAGTAACATTTAGCATTGTTGGTGCCAAATTAAGTTCATCTAAGGGTTAAAACATGGCAGGACAGTTCGGACACGTGTTATGCTCCTCCTGTACTATGTGGGAAGTCAGGGACGCTTCCGGTATCCCTGACAACTACATGTGCGGGAAGTGTATCCGCCTCCAGCTCCTGACAGACCGCGTTGCGGAGCTGAAGCTGAGGGTGGATTCACTCTGGAGCATGCACGACGCTGAGAATGACGTGAGTAGCACGTGTAGTGAGTTGGTCTCACCACAGGTAAAGGGTACACAGCCAGATAATAAATGGGTGACCAACAGGAAGAGCAGTGCAAGGAAGGTAGTGCAGGAGTCCCCTGCGGTCATCCCCCTGCAAAACAGATACACCACTTTGAGTACTGTTGAGGGGGATGACTCATCAGGGGTGGGCAGCAGCAGCCAAGTTCATGGCACCGTGGGTGGCTCTGCTGCCCAGGAGGGCAGGAAAAAGAGTGGGAGAGCGATAGTGATAGGGGATTCGATTGTAAGGGGAATAGATAGGCGTTTCTGCGGCCGCAACCGAGATTCCAGGATGGTATGTTGCCTCCCTGGTGCAAGGGTCAAGGATGTCTCTGGGCAGGTGCAAGACATTCTGAAAAGGGAGGGTGAACAGCCAGTTGTCGTGGTGCATATAGGTACCAACGACATAGGTAAAAAACGGGATGAGGTCCTACGAGACGAATTTAGGGAGCTAGGAGCTAAATTAAAAAGTTGGACCTCAAAAGTAGTAATCTCAGGATTGTTACCAGTGCCACGTGCTAGTCAGAGTAGGAATCGCAGGATAGCGCAGATGAATACGTAGCTTGAGGAGTGGTGCAGCAGGGAGGGATTCAAATTCCTGGGACATTGGAACCGGATCTGGGGGAGGTGGGACCAATACAAACCGGACGGTCTGCACCTGGGCAGGACCAGAACCAATGTCCTAGGGGGAGTGTTTGCTACTGCTGTTGGGGAGAGGTTAAACTAACATGGCAGGGGGATGGGAACCTATGCAGAGAGACAGAGGGAAATAAAATGGAGTCAGAAGCAAAAGGTAGAAAGGAGAATAGTAAAAATGGAGGGCAGAGAAACCCAAGGAAAAAAACGAAAAGGGCCACATTACAGCAAAATTCTAAAATGGCAAAGTGTGTTAAAAAGACAAGCATGAAGGCTCTGTACCTCAATGCGAGGAGTATTCGGAATAAGTTGGACGAATTAACTGTGCAGACAGCAGTTGACGGATATGATGTAATTAGCATCACGGAGACAAGGCTCCAGGGTGACCAAGGCTGGGAACTCAACATCCAGGGGTATTCAACATTTTGGAAGGATAGGCAGAGAGGAAAAGGAGGTGGGGTGGTGTTGCTGATTAAAGAGGAAATTAATGCAATAGTAAGCTGGGACATTAGCCTGGATGATGTGGAATCGGTATGGGTGGAGCTGCGGAATACCAAAGGGCAGAAAACGCTAGTGGGAGTTGTGTACAGACCACCAAACAGTAGTAGTGAGGTTGGGGACAGCATCAAACAAGAAATAAGGGATGTGTGCAATAAAGGTACAGCAGTTATCATGGGCGACTTTAATCTACATATTGATTGGGCAAACCAAACTGGTAGCAATACGGTGGAGGAGGATTTCCTGGAGTGTATTAGAGATGGTTTTCTCGACCAATATGTAGAGGAACCAACCAGAGAGCTGGCCATCCTAGACTGGGTGATGTGTAATGAGAAAGGACTAATTAGCAATCTTGTTGTGCGAGGCCCCTTGGGGAAGAATGACCATAATATGGTAGAATTCTTTATTAAGATGGAGAGTGACAAAGTTAATTCGGAAACTAGGGTCCTGAACTTAAGGAAAGGTAACTTCGACGGTATGAGGCGTGAATTGGCTAGAATAGACTGGCAAAGGATACTTAAAGGGTTGATGGTGGATAAGCAATGGCAAACATTTAAAGATCACATGGATGAACTTCAGCCATCGTACATCCCTGTCTGGAGTAAAAATAAAACGTGGAAGGTGGCTCAACCATGACTAACAAGGGAAATTAAGGATAGGCATATAAATTGTCTAGAAAAAGCAACAAACCTGAAGACTGGGAGAAATTTAGAATTCAACAGAGGAGGACTAAGGGTTTAATTAAGAGGGGGAAAATAGAGTACGAGAGGAAGCTTGCAGGGAACATAAAAACTGACTGCAAAAGCTTCGAAAATATGTGAAGAGAAAAAGATTAGTAAAGACAAACGTAGGTCCCTTGCAGTTGGATTCAGGTGAATTTATAATGGGGAACAAAGAAATGGCAGACCAATTGAATAAATGCTTTGGTTCTGTCTTCACGAAGGAAGATACAAATAACCTTCCGAATGTACTAGGGGACAGTGGGTCTAGTGAGAAGGAGGAACTGAAGGATATGCTTATTAGGCGGGAAATTGTGTTCGGGAAATTGATGGGATTGAAGGCCAATAAATCCCCGGGGCTGGATCGTCTGCATCCCAGAGTACTAAGGAAGTGGCCCTAGAAATAGTGGATGCATTGGTGATCATTTTCCAACAGTCTATAGACTCTGGATCAGTTCCTATGGACTGGAGGGTAGCTAATGTAACACCACTTTTTAAAAAAGGAGGGAGAGAGAAAACGGGTAATTATAGACCGGTTAGCCTGACATCAGTAGTGGGGAAAATGTTGGAATCAATCATTAAGGATGAAATAGCAGCTCATTTGGAAAGCAGTGACAGGATCGGTCCAAGTCAGCATGGATTTATGAAACGGAAATCATGCTTGACGAATCTTCTGGAATTTTTTGAGGATGTAACTAGCAGAGTGGACAAGGGAGAACCAGTGGATGTGGTGTATTTGGACTTTCAAAAGGCTTTTGACAAGGTCCCGCACAAGAGATTGGTATGCAAAATCAAAGCGCATTGTATTGGGGATAATATACTGACATGGATAGAGAACTAGTTGGCAGACAGGAAGCAGAGAGTCGGGATAAATAGGTCCTTTTCAGAATGGCAGGCAGTGACTAGTGGAGTGCCGCAGGACTCAGTGCTGGGACCCCAGCTATTTACAATATACATTAACGATTTAGATGAAGGAATAGAGTGTAATATCTCCAAGTTTGCAGATGACACTAAACTGGGTGGTGGTGTGAGCTGTGAGGAGAACGCTAAGAGGCGGCAGGGTAACAGACAGATTAGGTGAGTGGGCAAATGCATGGCAGATGCAGTATAATGTGGATAAATGTGAGGTTATCCATTTTGGGTGCAAAAACAGGAAGGCAAAATATTATCTGAATGGCGACAGATTAGGAAAAGGGGAGGTGCAACGAGGCCTGGGTGTCATGGTTCATCAGTCATTGAAAGTTGGCATGCAGGTACAGCAGGCGGTGAAGAAGGCAAATGGCATGTTGGCCTTCATAGCTAGGGGATTTGAGTATAGGAGCAGGGAGGTCTTACTGCAGTTGTACAGGGCCTTAGTGAGTGGTCGCCTGGAATATTGTGTTCAGTTTTGGTCTCCTAATCTGAGGAAGGACGTTCTTGCTGTTGAGGGAGTGCAGCAAAGGTTCAACAGACTGATTCTAGGGATGGCTGGACTGACATATGAGGAGACACTGGATCAACTGGGTCTTTATTTGCTGGAGTTTAGAAGGATGAGAGGGGATCTCATAGAAACGTATAAGATTCTGACGGGACTGGACAGGTTAGATGCAGGAAAAATGTTCCTGATGTTGGGGAAGTGCAGAACCAGGGGCCATAGTCTAAGGATAAGGGGTAGGCCATTTAGGACTGAGATGAGGAGAAACATCTTCACTCAGAGAGTTGTGAACCTGTGGAATTCCCTGTCGCAGAGAGTTGTTGATGCCAGTTCATTAGATATATTCAAGAGGGAGTTAGATATGGCCCTTATGGCTAAAGAGATCGAGGGGTATGGAGAGAAAGCAGGAAAGGGGTACTGAGGGAATGATCAGCCATGATCTTATTGAATGGCGGTGCAGGCTCGAAGGGCCGAATGGCCTACTCCTGCACCTATTTTCTATGTTTCTGACTCAGAGGCGGGAACAGGGAGCGGGTACAGCGAAACAGGAAGCGGGGAGCGGGGAACACGGGAACAAGCAGCATGTTCTGGGAACAAGGAGTGTGCAGAGGGGAATAGGGAGCATCTACAAGGGAACACGGAGCAGGGGGAACACGGAACTGGGCAACAAGGAGCCCGTACAGGGGAACACGGAGAGGGTACAGAGAAACACAGAGCGGGTACAGAGAAACACGGAGCGGGTACAGAGAAACACGGAGCGGGTACAGGGGAACATGGAGAGGGTACAGAGAAACACAGAGCGGGTACAGAGAAACACGGAGCGGGTACAGAGAAACATGGAGCGGGTACAGGGGAACATGGAGCGGGTACAGAGAAACACAGAGCGGGTACAGAGAAACACGGAGCGGGTACAGGAGAACACGGAGAGGGTACAGGGGAACACGGAGAGGGTACAGGACAACATGGAGCGGCTACGGGGAAAGAGCAGGCACAGGGAAACAGGGAGCGGTTACAGGTGAGCAGGTACATGGGAACGGGGGCAGGTACATGGGAAGAGGGAACAGGTACATTGAACAGGGAGCGGGTACAGAGGAATAGGGATCGGATGCAGGGGAACACGGAGCGGGTACAGGGGAACAAGGGACAGGTACAGGAAACACGGAGCGTTTACAGGGTAATACGGAGCGGGGAGAGGGGAACTGGGAACAGGTACAGGGGAACATGGAGCGGGGTACACGGAACTGGAGAAAAGGTGCGGGTACGGGGAACATGGAGCGGGTACGGGGGAATAATGAGCGGTTATCGGGGTACAGGGAGCGGGTACAGGGAGCGAGGAGAGGAGAACATGGAGAGGGTTCACCCATGAACTCATTGAATGGTGGTGCGGGCTCGAAGGGCCGAATGGCCACCTCCTGAACCTATTTTCTATGTTTCTATGTTTCTATGTGCTGCCCACTGAGCCTGATTTTATCAACTAAGACTTTTACATTTAAAAAAAAATTTAAACATTTTAAATCCTGTTAAATAAGATAAATTTATTTCTAGACTCTTTAAAATATGTAAATTTAATTTTCAAAAAATTTAATTTTTATTTTAAATAATTAAATTCAATTTTTATTATTTTGAAAAATCGAATTGTTTTTTTAAAAGTTAAATTCAGTGTTTCTGTGTTTTGGAGGTGTTCCCATTCATTTCCCACATTGCAACAGTGACCACACTCTAAAGGGACTTCATTGGCTGTAAAGCGCTTTGAGACGTCCGGTAGTCATGAAAGATGCTATATAAATGCAAGTCTTTCTTTCATACTTATGGTAGTTGTGTACATTCAGTACACACAGAATCACTATAAGTATGAATGGGGATCCCTTACTCTGATAGGTTGGGCCGGCCCACGTGATCCCAGTGATGCGTACGATGCGTATACACTCCTGGGATACGTGGGCCGTGACGCAGGCCTTCGCGTCGAGCCCTAGGACTGCAGGCCTCCGGGGACTTTCCTCAAAATCTTTGCGGTCAGACGTACCCGCCCGTGGTAAACCTCTGACTGCAATTTCTGGGACTTTGTAAATGTTGTCACTTATGTACACAGTTTATTCACAACGGGCACATTCCAGCCACTACAAGAACCTTCAACACTCCTTTTTTATTCACGTTATTCCTTCTTATTTACATTCTCAGCTTCAGTTTCATGATCAACATTAATCAATCATAGCTTGGATAGGAATTTGATTGTGGTTTTGATATCAAGGCAATACAGATCCAATTGTTCTTTGCCTACATCCCTGTGGACAATACACAACCTGTGCCTGAAAAAAAAATCGTATCATTTAGAACTGATGGATATGTGAAGCAGAATAAAAGAGTTAACAGCCTGCATTAAAACATGCGGAGATAAAAATTAAAACCACAATTGACTCTTGCAGACACCCTGACACGGCAAAGCCTTGATTAGACGCTTGCAGTGCCAAGGGATTGGATGGCACTGTGCTGCAAAGTCTCTTCCTTTGTGTGCATTTGGTTCAATGCCAGTGTGGAATTGTGATGAATGTCCTCTCTGTCTATACGGCTCCTCCGTGGAATGAGTTTGGGCAGATTCACTTCATTCCTTTGTGGTGCAGGACCCCAGCTTGGAAAGAAATGACTTACACCAGCACAAATCGATCCTGACTCCAAGCTCATTCCGAGGCTTCATCAGGAACAGTGATATCGAGCATTTCCCAGGAACGCTCTGAAGGAACATTGCAAAGCTTGACTGAAGGAACTTTTACTCTTCATCTGACTTGTGTTTTCCTGACTGTGATGCATTTGCTTCACGGGTTCTTTGCTTAACAATTCATAGGAACTCATTGCTATTAATAACTAGTTGGTTTATTAACAAAGGTTTAACAATCACACTACACATTACACTCTACTCGGAGCTCCTACATGGCAAGCGAGCCCTAGGTGGACAGAAGAAACATTACAAGGGCATCCTCAAAGCCTCCATGATAAAGTGCAACATCCCCACCGAAACCTGGGAGTTCCTGGTCAAAGATCGCCCTAAGTGGAGGAAGTGCATCCGGGAGGGCGTTGAGTACCTCGAGTCTCGTTGCCGAGAGCATGCAGAAAGCAAGCGCAGGCAGCGGAAGGAGCGTGCAGCAAACCAATCCCATCCACCCTTTCCTTCAACCACTGTCTGTCCCACCTGTGACAGGGACTGTAATTCCCATATTGGACTGTTCAGTCACCTGAGAACTCACTTTTAGAGTGGAAGCAAGTCTTCCTCGATTCCGAGGGACTGCCTATGATGATGATGATGACACATTACCAGTTCATCCACTAGGCTCACAACTGCATACCTCATCGTGGATGACCTAGACCCAACTGACTGGGGTTTTATTGAGCCTTGTGAACATCACGTGACTGGCTAAGCCACTCAAAATGCAACAGCTCGACAACTATTTTTGGTATAACTTTAAATCACGTGCCCCTTTTTTAAGGGCACCAACACCTACAAATTAACAATTAAACATTAAAGGGAACTTTACCAATCAAATTAAATTAAAATTTTGTTCTTTGTTGAAATGATGCACTCCAGTCCCTCTAGTACCCAGACCGAGAGTGTACCGGTGGACACCGCGTGCTCCATCTCCAGGGACACCCTGGCTCGGATGTAACCGCGGAAGAGAGGCAGGCAGTCGGGCTGAACGACCCCCTCGACCGCCCTCTGCCTGGACCGGTTGATGGCCACCTTGGCCAGGCCCAGGAGCAGTCCTACGAGAGGAGGCCTCCCGACCTGCCCGCTCCCCTCCGCACCGGGTGCCCAAAGATCAGGAGAGTGGGACTGAAGTGCAGCCAGAAATTGAGGAGCAGCCCCTTCAAGTATTGGAACAGGAGCTGCAACCTCGCACATTGAGCATACACGTGGAACACGGACTCCTCCAGACTGCAGAAATTGCAGGTGTGAAAGCTCTACAAATCTGTGAGCATCGCACGGGTGCAGATATGACACTGACCAAGACACACGGTGATGCTGCATTAATAGTGGGGAGAGGGTTATGTTTCTCAACACAGATGTTTGTTAACCTGACCACCACCAAAAAAAGCTCATACATTTCAGTTAACAATGATAAAGCTCACCAGGAACGATATTAACTTGCTTAGCAACAACACAATCTTGCACTGGAGTCTTTTCATGTTTGCCTAACTCATCGGGCTCAATTTGTGCCGTTTTTTTGGCGCGTGCTGTTTTTTTTTGCTGTAGGTATTTAAATCAAAGTTTGCCCCAGGAATCTGCGCCAGCGTAACTGAGTTAGTTATGAATTGTTTACGTTAGTTTTTTAACGTTAGTTCCCTCATGTCTGCGCCAGTTTTGATCATTTTTCACAGTTTGGCCAAAAATCATGGGCACTCCCAAAAAACCTTCTGGTGAGTTGTGAGAAAGCAGTGCACATTGAGAAATCAGCGTTCAAAGACGCCATTGCTTTTCATCAAAGTTTTTGGAGGGAGTCAATAACACTTTAACTATCCATAATAAAGATTTAAAAAATTTACCTTTCAACCGAGTACATGGAAGTTTCATGGAATTCTGAAGTTTTCATTCACACGCCATCACCAGACGTCTTCAAACAGGGGTGGAAGGTCACAACTTCAGCCGGCACAATCGGCCCTGCGCCCGGACACAGGGGCTCCGGGCTTGGCTGCAAAACAAGCCCGGGGGGTGTGGGGGGGGGGGGGAGAGGCGGTGTGTGGAGAAGTCACAAGACTGCTGAGAACTGTGTGTGGTCCATACAGACCTTGGGGAGAGGCAACAAAGAACCTGTCCTGCCTGCCTTCCTGCTGTTTTGAGCTTCTTGCAAAGTTACAATTTAACCACGGGGGCAATACTGACAATGCCATACCTTGTGCGAGCCTCCTGCATCATGGAGGAGACTATTGATTTGACGTCATCACATGAGGAACCTCAGAGCCTGTTGGGTACTGGGCAGGAGGCCTTACCCATGTCGGGTATATCGAGACAGGTGTTCGTACCTGCACCTGAGTGATGCAGACTGTGTGAGAAGGTTACGTTTCCGCAAAGAAGTTGTAACCGAGATCTGTGAGTTAGTGAAAGCAGACCTGCAACCTAGCAGCATCAGGAGGACTGCTTTGTCAGTTGAAGTGAAGGTTACAGCTGCACTTTCATTCTATGCATCTGGATCGTTCCAGGCTACAACTGAGGATGGTTGCACCATTTCTCAACATGCAACACATGTCTGCATTCAGCAGGTGACAGCTGCACTATATGCCCGGAGGAATGACTACATAAAGTTCCCCATGACCGCACAGGCAATGCGTGATGGGGCTGCGGGCTTCTCCAGGATTGCTGGCTTCCCAAAGGTACAGGGCTGCATTGATTGTACCCACATCGCCTTGCGAGCACCTTTGGAGGATTCCGAGATGTAAAGGAACAGAAAAGGCTTCCACTCCATTAATGTACAGCTCATGTGTGATGACATGCATCGCATCATGTCAGTTGGTGCAAGATACCCTGGGTGCAACCATGATGCGTTCATCCTATGCGAGAGCATTATATCTGCCATATTTCAGCAGCAGCTAGAAGGGCAGAGCTGGCTACTGGGAGACAAAGGGTACGGCCTCGCCACCTGACTCATGATACCCCTACGCGTAACCTGGACGGAAGCTGACTGGGAATACAACATTTCGCACATTGCGACACGCAGCATCATGGAGAGGACCATTGGCATCTTGAAACAGCGTTTCCGATGCCTGGACCATTCCGGAGGCTACTTGCTATACTCCCCTGAGATTGTCGGTCAGTTCACTGTTGTGTGCTGCATGCTGCACAACTTAGCTATCATGAGGCAGCAGCAGCTGGTAGTGGAAGACCCACCTGAGGTGAGAGTGGCTGATGATGATGAGGAGGAAGATGCAGATGATGAGGAGGATGAGGAAGCCATGCAACTACCTGAACCCGGAGCACGACGGCGGAGGAGGGCAGACCATCATGCCCCTTTAACGATTGCTCGAGCCTTGCACCAGCAGCTCATCCGTGAACGCTTTGCTGCCTGAAGGCTCAGCGACAACTATTCCACATGGGCCATGTTTACTGTTTGGAGCTGTTCCTTAATGTTATATTGTGTTAATGGAGCAAGTAATGGAAATGATTCAGTTTTAATGTAAAATATATTTTATTCAAAAATTTAACAAACAGTTCTTTGTACTTAACTTTAATAAAAATATTCTTGTATCAAACTTTGAAGTTTTCAGTTACGATCACTTACAAACTTTAAAATCACTTACTAACTTTTAAACTTGTAAATTTACATAACTTACAAAAAAATTTTAATTTGAGAATAGTTGCAACAGTAACAATAATAATAACAATAGCAGCAACAGCAAAGGAAGGCTGCATCCATCTCTCCTCCACCTTATTCCAAGACCGCCCGCCGTGCTTGTACTTGGTGACATCACCCCTGCCCGCAGGCGGTGGCACAGTGTTTCTGGGGCACTCCCTCAGTACTGCCCCTCCGACAGTGCAGCACTCCCTCAGTACTGCCCCTCCGACAGTGCATCGCTCCCTCAATACTGCCCCTCCGACAGTGCAGTGCTCCCTCAGTACTGCCCCTCCGACAGTGCATCACTCCCTCAATACTGCCCCTCCGACAGTGCGGCGCTCCCTCAGTACTACCCCTCTGACAGTGCGGCACTCCCTCAGTACTGCCCCGCCGACAGTGCATCGCTCCCTCAGTACTGCCCTTCCGACAGTGCATCGCTCCCTCAGTACCGCCCCTCTGACAGTGCAGCACTCCCTCAGTACTACCCCTCCAACAGTGCGTCGCTCCCTTGCTGTGCGGAACTTGGCTGCTGCATTTCCCACAATACTACACTTCAAAACGTACTTCATTGGCTGTAAAGCGCTTTGGAACGTCCTGAGGTTGTGAAAGGTGCTATGTAAGTGCAAGTCTTTCTATTTTTCGAGTTGAAAGGCAGGCACACTTGTTTTCAGGACAGCATTTGATCTGACGCATTTTCAAATCTGCGGCTCGGTACAAGAGGTATCAGACTGATCACCGGAGCATGTTGGAAGCTGGGGCACCTTCCGAAGGATTTGGTCATGCCCAGCCATTGAAACGCAATGCTTTCTCCATCCCAGTACACTGAACGGGTCAGTAAACTCAGATTGCTTTGCAATACATCTCACATTCTTGCACTTTCGTGGATTGAGAGCTGAAATGATACTTGTAAGTTAGCAGACACACAGACGGAGTGGAAATCGAGCGCAGCTCACTGAGTTTTGGATTCTGATGCGATCATTTGCGGAGAAATATCAGCAGATGGATTCGGTTCTGTGTAGTTTGGACCTTATCAATGTCCTCAATCTTCGCTCAGTGGGAGAAATGTTTGAGGAATTCTTTTGGAATATAATGCACTGGCAAAACAGTATTGTTGTTAAAGGCGTATCATTGCTCTTTGCCGGTCTGGCTAACCTTTTGCTACATATTAGATATGATTTTATTATATTAAAACATAATTTAGCTTTTCTTCCTTAGCCCCAATTTCATTCTCTAAGCAACTCCAGCTGGAGTTAGTGTTTTAATAATGCTCTCACAATCACTGAGCCCTGTTAAAGCAACAATACGTGGAAATATCATGGCAAATTCCTGATCAAACCACGAACAATGTCCCTTTTAAGATAATTGTTTAAAGGCTCTTTCTCTCTATCTCTCTTCAAATTTACGTTCTACTTCTCCACTGCCCATCCCAGCGCTGAGCTATCTCACTGCTCTGACTTCTTTGGTTGGGGGTTATTTAATGAATTCACTCTCCTGGTCTGAAGCATACATATTGAACCAAGAGTACATATTAAGAGTTTGGGCACATGCTGAAATTCTTTAAAAGTGGCCCTGTGGGGGAGGCCTATGCAGGGAGCACCAATTTATAAACTGAAATCTGAAATCATTTTATTCCACTTATAGGACAGATCTTCATATAGTAACATGATGCCAAATACTTTAAACAGTAGCATCTTCTGTATATTTTATAATAGACCACGTCACAAATGGGGTATTAAACATATTTTGCAGCATTGATGGACCATTGGATAGTGTCAGCTGTGGCTCAGTGGGCAGCACTCTCGCCTCTGGGTCACAAGGCTGTGGGTTCAAGACCCACTCCAGAAACTGGAGCACAAAAGGTCTAAGCTGACCCTCCCAGTGCAGTACTGAGGAAGCACTGCACTGTCGGAGGGGCAGTACTGAGGGAGCGCTGCACTGTCGGAGGGGCAGTACTGAGGGAGTGCTGCACTGTCGGAGGGGCAGTACTGAGGGAGCGCCGTACTGTTGGAGGGGCAGTACTGAGGGAGTGCTGCACTGTCGGAGGGGCAGTACTGAGGGAGCACTGCACTGTCGGAGGGGCAGTACTGAGGGAGCACTGCACTGTCGGAGGGGCAGTACTGAGGGAGCGCTGCACTGTCGGAGGGGCAGTACTGAGGGAGCGCCGCATTGTCGGAGGGTCAGTACTGAGGGAGCGCCGCACTGTCGGAGGGTCAGTAATGAGGGAGCGCCGCACTGTTGGAGGGGCAGTACTGAGGGAGCGCCGCACTGTCGGAGGGGCAGTACTGAGGGAGCGCCGCACTGTCGGAGGGGCAGTACTGAGGGAGTGCTGCACTGTCGGAGGGGCGGTACTGAGGGAACACTGCCCTGTCGGAGGGGCAGTACTGAGGGAGTGTCGGAGGGGCAGTACTGAGGGAGCGCCGCACTGTCGGAGGGGCGGTACTGAGGGAGCACTGCCCTGTCGGAGGGGCAGTACTGAGGGAGCGCCGCATTGTCGGAGGGTCAGTACTGAGGGAGCGCCGCACTGTCGGAGGGTCAGTAATGAGGGAGCGCCGCACTGTTGGAGGGGCAGTACTGAGGGAGCGCCGCACTGTCGGAGGGGCAGTACTGAGGGAGCGCCGCACTGTCGGAGGGGCAGTACTGAGGGAGTGCTGCACTGTCGGAGGGGCGGTACTGAGGGAACACTGCCCTGTCGGAGGGGCAGTACTGAGGGAGTGTCGGAGGGGCAGTACTGAGGGAGCGCCGCACTGTCGGAGGGGCGGTACTGAGGGAGCACTGCCCTGTCGGAGGGGCGGTACTGAGGGTGCGCCGCATTGTCGGAGGGGCGGTACTGAGGGAGCACTGCCCTGTCGGAGGTGCTTTTGGATGAGAAGTCAATCCGATACTCCATCTAACCTGAAAAGATCCCATGGAACTATTCACAGTAGAGCAAGGGAGTTCTCCTGGTTTCCTCAACTACATTTATCTCTCGACCAACATCAGTAAAGCAAATTATCTGGTCATTTATCTAATTGCTGTTTGTGGAACCTTACTATGTGTAAATTGGATGCTACATTTCCCTACATTGTCACAGTGACTAAACTTTGAAAGTAATTAATTGCCAGTAAAGTGCCTTGGCCACATCCTGAGATTATGAAAGGAGCTATATAATTGCAAATTCTTTCAGTCTGAGGATATCATTCTCAGTGATCCCAGATCCCAAGACCTGCTTCAGTGTTCCTGGAAATCTAGGAATTCTCTCCCAGTGCTCCCAGATTCTGGGAACCCAGCTTAAAGTACTGTTGGACCCCGTGCCCCCATCCCAGTGTTATCAAACCCACAGGCCAAATCCAGTGCCGATAGTCCCAGCTAATATTACTTTATTCTGCCCTCCTGAGCATCCCTGATTATAATCGCTCCACCATTAGTGGCCGTGCCTTCTGTTGCCTGGGCCCCAAGCTCTGGAACTCCCTCCCTAAACCTCTCCGCCTCTCTACCTCTCTTTCCTCCTTCAAGAGGCTCCTTAAAACCTACCTCTTTGACAAAGCTTTTGCTCATCTGCGCTAATATCTACTTATGCGGCTCAGTGTCAAATTTTTTATCTCTTAATACTCATGTGAAGCGCCTTGGGACATTTCACTACTTTAAAGGTGCTATATAAATACAAGTTGTTGTTGTTGTTGTTGTTGTTTACATAATTCTGCTGGTCTTCTAAAAGCTCCAACTCACAATGCTGCGCGAGATCTACTAGTCTGTAAATAAGTCACGGAGCTACAACACGTCTGGATCCAGATGGACTATTGGCAACATATAAAGGAAGCCGTGAGTTGCACACACATTGATCAAACACAACCTTTAGTGGATTCCTCAAACACTTTGAATTTAATGCGGCAAGATCAATTTTCTGGCAACAGATTGACCCCACCCCATCCCCAAGCAAAAGAAGTGAAGGAATATCCCGACAATACATTCGTTTTGGGTCACATTCTCCAATGGGTCACGGATACATTCGTTTTCTCAACAGAATCCTGTTGGATTATGGTAGTAATTGTGTATAACTGGTAGCTGTCCTTCCTGCAAGCTGTTCCTAATTTCATATCTCCTCAAATATCTCTTCCCCAAAATCTATCTCACCAGCCCCTTGATAGCTGTAGGTCATTAAATATTAGAATAGTGTCATAGAGAGATTTAATTGAGGTGTATTAAATTATGTGGGGCCTAGATAGAGTGGATAGGAAAGATCTGTTTCCCTTAACAGAGGGGTCAACAACCAGGGGGCATAACCCGGGGTCCTTGTGCATGAAACACAAAACGTTAGTATGCAGGTACAGCAAGTAATCAGGAAGGCAAATGGAATGTTGGCCTTTATTGCAAGGGGGATAGAGTATAAAAGCAGAGAAGTCCTGCTACAACTGTACAGGGTATTAGTGAGGCCACACCTGGAGTACTGCGTATTTGGTCTCTGTATTTAAGGAAGGATATACTTGCATTGGAGGCTGTTCACAGAATGTTCACTTGGTTGATTCCGGAGATGAAGGGGTTGACTTATGAGGATAGGTTGAATAGGTTGGGCCTATACACAGAAGAATGAGAGGTGATCGTACGGAATGTATAAGATAATGAAGGGGCTCGACAAGGTGGATGCAGAGAGTTATGGGGAACGGGCGGGGAAGTGGAGCCGAGTTCATGATCAGATCAGCCATGATCTTACTGAATGGTGGAGCAGGCTCGAGGGGCCAAATGGCCGACTCCTGCTCCTATTTCTTATGTTCTTATAGATTTAATATGATTGGGGGGAGGTTTAGAGGGGAGTTGTGAAGAAGTTTTTTTACCCAGAGGGTGGTGGGGGTCTGGAACTCGCTGTCTGAAAGGGTGGTATAGGCAGTAACCCTCATCGCATGTAAAAAGTACTTGGATGTGCACTTGAAGTGTCGTAACCTATAGGGCTATGGACCGAGAGCTGGAAAGTGGGATTAGGCTGGATAACTCTTTGTCGGCCGGCACGGACACGATGGGCCGAATGGCCTCCTTCTGTGCTGTAAATTTCTATGACTCTATAATTTTCTATGATTCTCTGAGGGAGATTAATTTATCATTGGGGAAAAATGTAATGGGAAAGGCTCCAAGAGTCATCGCTGTCTGTGGGGGGGATTTATTAAAGGCCCTTACAGCCACTAAGTGACAGAAAAACAATCACGTTCAAGAGGAATTTGGAATTGCAGTGATTTATAGTATGTAAAATGGAGCCTTTAATACCCTAACATAAATATTACAGGAATACTTTTTCGGACACCGTAGCTTTAAGATTCTTAAATTCTATCCGTTGAAAGGAAAGGGAAAGTATTGACTGTTGCATGTTTTTTGATGTGGCCTCTCACAGATGAAAGTGAGAGGTGACATTAATTAGCTCCTTAGCCGATTCGGACCGTGGTCCCGAGAGTTAAGGCACCACCTGGATCTCGTGAATGGTCGATACATCATCACTTTATCCCTTTCTCAATGCGGAACTGTTTCACAGACCAACCACTTTGATCACTGACAGAAACACTGTCTCTGGTGTTTTCGTGGTTGTGTTAAGGTCAAATGCTGGAGCTGCAAAGCTGCTAAAAGTTAAAGACACTAACAGAAAGGAGCTGCCATTTCAGTTCTGAACCTGCCCGTGTGTGTCGCTCCATCATTGTATTTCTGTTCTTGCGGTGACAGTTGGATTCACTGCTTCAAATTTATCGCATTTCTGTGTGTGGGAGCTTGCTGTGCGCAATTTCCCACATTACAACAGTGACTAAATAGTACTTCATTGGCTGTAAAGCGCCTTGAGACGTCCTGCGTTTGTGAAAGGCGCTATATAAATGCAAGTCTGTCCTTTTTCTATTGATGCTGTTGCCTGTCGGTAGAACTAACCAAGGTCATCGGGACGAAAGGATCACAATTGTTGACTTGTAGCACAAATCCAATAAATTCTGGAGAACCTCGACACCAGGTCCTGCCATAAAATTAAATCACCATCACTAAGTATCAATCTATCCTTCCAAGCCATTTGAACCAGGCGATCCCAATTAACCTTGAAGGATTGTTTGCAGCGGTCTCTGCCCACAGATGTCTAACAGCCACAACATAGCACACAAGACAAAATAGACAGAAAGTCAGCTGCCTGGGCATGATAGAGGAGCACTATGTAAGGAGGCTGAGGCTGGCCAAAGATACCGCAAGCTGGGATTCTCTTGGGAGGAAGTCACTTTGTTTGCCTTCGTTGTGTTTAAAATTAAATATGTCCGACCACAAGAGACAGCAAAAGTAAATTAATTTTCTTACATTGCATAGTTCTGGTAAAGAAAAGAAAGACTTGCATTTATATAGCACCTTTCACGACCACCGGACATCCCAAAGCGTTTTACAGCCAATTAAGTACTTTTGGAGTATAGTCACTATTGTAATGTGGGAAACGCGGCAGCCAATTTGTGCACAGCAAGCTCCCACACACAACAATGTGATAATGACCAGATAATCTGTTTTTGTTATGTTGTTGAGGGATAAATATTGTTCCAGGACACCATGGATAACTCCCCTGCTCTTCTTTGGAATAGTACTGTGGGATCTTTTACATCCACCCGAGTGTTGAGTGAGCGCTGCACTGTTGGAAGTGCCATCTTTTGGATGAAACGTTAAACCGAGGCCCTGTCTGCTCCCTCAGGTGGATGTAAAAGATCCCGTGGCACTATTTCGAAGACGAGCAGGGGAGTTATCCCCGGTGTCCTGGGGCCAATATTTATCCCTCAATCAACATCACTAAAAAACAGATTATCTGCTCATTATCACATTGCTGTTTGTGGGAGCTTGCTGTGCGCAAATTAGCTACCGCGTTTCCCACATTACAACAGTGACTACACGCCAAGAAGTACTTCATTGGCTATAAAGCATTTTGGGACGTCCGGTGGTCGTGAAAGGCATTATATAAATGCAAGTCTTTCTTTCTATTCTCTGAGTTGAAGCTAGTTGTGTTTGACAGGCTTCGGGATCTAAAATGAATCAGCAATGGGAGAATTGACGAGAAGATCAACCTGCGCCTATGGAGGTCCCTCCGCAGAATTCACCCATGTTGCCAAAGTTAAATGGCAGGCTTCAAGGCAGGCAAGAGTTTCTGCCAGCTGTGTGATGGGTGGAAATGCATATTTCAATGCTGGATTGCTGGTTTATCCCAATGTGGTAAATTGCAGTGGAGTTAATGTTCATTTAAACAATCTATTAATAATAGAATTTGTAAATTATGAAGGTGATAGTTCAAGTTGATCCAGACAAATTGTTTACACTGGCAATATTTTCAAGATTCAACTAAAACGTTAGAAAATTAAAGTGGATTGGGAATTTGGGCTGAAATATTTCACACATTAAACAATAGCTATGGACTAATTTACCCAGACAAGCCGATCATACAAGTGGGTTCAAGAGGCAACTGAATGTGTGTCTTGCCAAAGATCAGGGTAACAAAAAGGCAAGAATCTTGAGTTTTGCCAAAAAGGATGGGGTTGTTGGGCCAAATGGTCTTTTTCTATTTCCAGTAATTGAAACGCACATCAATAGTAAGAGAAAATATTCCTGAAATGACGGAACTCCAACCAAAGGGTCATGACCTTGAGTAAGAGCCTGAGGGAGGGGGTGTGTTTGCCCTCATTGTTTGAATGTTGTCAATTTTGGGTTGCGTGTAAAACCCTCGAAGTTACTGTTGGTAATTGTTATGTTCAGAATAACTCCACAAGACTGTACACTGTAAGCCCAAACTGTTGTGACCTTGGTCTCTTTATTGTAACTCCAGAGTGAGGAAGCAGCATGGTAGACTGCCTTTTATACCTGCTTGCCCAGGGTGTGCAGGTGACCCTTGGGTCTCCCACAGGCGTGCCCCCTGGTGGCAAGTCTTACACACTGGTAATGTTTACATACATAACAGTAATATTAGTAAGCACACACGTTGAAGGGTCCACACCCAAGATGGGAAATAACCTTCCCTCTCCACACATGCTGCCTGACCTGCTCTGCACTTCCACCATTTTCTGTCTCTGTTTCAAATTTCCAGGATAAAAAAAGGAAATTTTTTTTGCAGGGCTATGGAGAACGAGTAAGGGGAAGGGACTAATTGGATCGCTCCTTCACGATGGGCCGAATGGCCTCCTTGTGTGCTGTTTGATTCTACGCTAACAGTTTTGTTTTTGTTAAACCATTTAGAGCATTTGCATGACTTTTTTATTTTAACAGTCCTCGGCTATAGGGACTGGCTACAAATACACTGGTAGTTCTGTACGGCAATGAAGCCCTCGAGATCAAGAGGCGACAGAAGCAAGACTAGCGATGCTACTCGAACGGGCGATTGATTTACAGACGGTGTGAACACGTGCTCGGCCAAGACTGGCCCAAATTTTCTGCCTCACGAATGAAACAAGATAGCAGGTTGGTAGCAATTGAAACCGTAAAAAAAATGGAGAAGAATATTTCATAGCGGAAAAAAAATACAGGAGAAAGTGGATATGACATATTCGAGAGTTTACATGAAAGCAGCGACCGTGAGAGTGAAGCTGAAATGGATTACACCCAGACACTGCATTGCAGGCTTGATTATATTCCATTTATTTTTAGTAATTTATAGAGTTTAACTTGGCTTTACCTTTTTGCGAACTTTCCCATGGGAATTTTAATCTTTGTTTATATATTTTGTTACTGGTAGTTATGAGTAGAGATTTTCCTTATGATTTTCTCCCAAGTACAGAAAGTTTTACAATCTCTTCGGATGTAATAAAAGAAGGTTTTAATGCTAAATAATCGTTATTTTTTTATTACAAAAAATAAAAAGAGATTTGCATTTATATAGCGCCTTTCACAACCACAGGACTTCCCAAAGTGCTTTACAGCCAATGAAGTACTTTTGGAGTATAGTCACTGTTGTAATGTGGGAAACACGGTAGCCAATTTGTGCACAGCAAGCTCCCACACACAGTAATGTGATAATGACCAGATAATCTGTTTTAGTGATAAATATTGGCCCCAGGACACCCTGCTCTTCTTCAAAATAGTGCCATGGAATCTTTTACATCTACCTGAGAGAGCAGACGGGGCCTCGATTTAATGTTTCATCTGAAAGATAGCACCTCTGACATTGCAGCACTCCCTCAGTACAGCACTGCAGTGTTAACATAGATTTTTGTGCTCAAGTCTCTGGAGTGGGACTTGAACCCACAACTTTCTGATTTAGAGGTGAAAGAGAGACAGAGTTGCCCACTGAGCCACGGCTGACACCTAAAGGTGTAATGCTCCTGGAATATGTATTATTACTGTCTTTCATGGTGTGCAGGACCCTATCAGGCCAGTTTTGTCTCACTGTATCAGGTCTTCAATATTGTACTCAATTACACTACCTACTCCAGGCTTTATTTCATAATATTTTCCACAGATTTTAACATTATTAAATGATAAGGTGTTCTTTCTCATACTCAGTCTTGATATCTGATGGTATTGCTGATTTGTGGATCACTGGTTCTGAAAGAATGGTGAAGGTTCATTTGCACAGGATCTCCTGGGTTTAATGCCATGGTTACTGCTCCTAGATACTGTGTGTACCTTGGTTCAGTGTCGGAGCCACATCCTCTTGTACCTCCCTTTGAGATACGATAGGCGCCCCCAATCTACACCTATTCCTGTTGATTTCCTTTTATCCTGAGTTTTAGTGGAAGAATTTACTTCTGACAGTGGCCTTATTTAAAAAATTAAGAAATTATGGGGAGAAATTCGGTTGATTAACGCCACCTGTTAGCGCCCCAGATGGATGCTAATTGGGCGCTAAATCCCTCCCGCCCGAGCGCTGTGCTGTCGGTGCCCGCTGCAAACTTCGGTGAAGGTCTAGTGGCGGCGCTGACAATTTACGCTGCGCTCGCCCACTTGGTCCCACCCACTGAGCACCGCGTTTGCAAATTTGACTCCTTGACCTGCCGTAGTGCCCTGGCTGAGCCTGGCCGGGGAAAGCAGTCAGTCCAGCGATGATCCTGGGGCGATATCGTCCGGAGTGCAAGGTAAGGGCTGAAATTTCAATTTTTCAACTGCTGTTTATTTGTTGCAGTGATGGGAAAGTGTGGATCAGGTTTGTTGAATTTTTCAGTAGGATTTTTTTCTTCCACTTTAAGTGCCAGGAAGCCAGCATCCTAGCGGCAAAAATTGAGCCAGCCTTCTGCGCTATCACTCCGTAAGTGCCCCGTCTCATAGAAACATAGAAACATAGAAAATAGGTGCAGGAGAAGGCCATTCGGCCCTTCGAGCCTGCACCGCCATTCAATGAATTCATGGCTGAACATGCAACTTCAGTACCCCATTCCTGCTTTCGCGCCATACCCCTTGATTCCCCTAGTAGTAAGGACTACATCTAACTCCTTTTTGAATATATTTAGTGAATTGGCCTCAACAACTTCCTGTGGTAGAGAATTCCACAGATTCACCACTCTCTAGGTGAAGAAGTTTCTCCCCATCTCGGTCCTAAATGGCTTACCCCCTTATCCTTAGACTGTGACCCCTAGTTCTGGACTTCCCCAACATTGGGAACATTCTTCCTGCATCTAACCTGTCTAAACCGTCAGAATTTTAAATGTTTCTATGAGATCCCCTCTCATTCTTCTGAACTCCAGTGAATACAAGCCCAGTTGATCCAGTCTTTCTTGATATGTCAGTCCCGCCATCCCGGGAATCAGTCTGGGGAATCTTCGCTACACTCCCTCAGTAGCAAGAATGTCCTTCCTCAAGTTAGGAGACAAAAACTGTACACAATATTCCAGGTGTGGCCTCACCAAGGCCCTGTACAACTGTAGTAACAGCTCCCTGCCCCTGTACTCAAATCCCCTCGCTATGAAGGCCAAAATGCCATTTGCTTTCTTAATCGCCTGCTGTACCTGCATGCCAACCTTCAGTGACTGATGTACCATGACACCCAGGTCTCGTTGCACCTCCCCTTTTCCTAATCTGTCACCATTCAGATCATAGTTTGTCTCTCCGTTTTTACCACCAAAGTGATAACCTCACATTTATCCACATTATACTTCATCTGCCATGCATTTGCCCACTAACCTAACCTATCCAAGTCACTCTGCAGCCTCATAGCATCCTCCTCGCAGCTCACACTGCCATCCAACTTAGTGTCATCCGCAAATTTGGAGATACTACATTTAATCCCCTCGTCTAAATCATTAATGTACAGTGTAAACAGCTGGGGCCTCAGCACAGAACCTTGCGGTACCCCACTAGTCACTGCCTGCCATTCTGAAAAGTACCCATTTACTCCTACTCTTTGCTTCCTGTCTGCCAACCAGTTCTCAGTCCATGTCCGGACACTACCCCCAATCCCACGTGCTTTAAGAACATAAAAACATAAGAACATAAGAACATAAGAATTAGGAACAGGAGTAGGCCATCTAGCCCCTCGAGCCTGCTCCGCCATTCAATAAGATCATGGCTGATCCGGCCGTGGACTCAGCTCCACTTACCCGCCCTCTCCCCGTAACCCTTAATTCCTTTATTATTTAAAAATCTATCTATCTGTGACTTGAATACATTCAATGAGCTAGCCTCAACTGCTTCCTTGGGCAGAGAATTCCACAGATTCACAACCCTCTGGGAGAAGAAATTCCTTCTCAACTCGGTTTTAAATTGGCTACCCCGTATTTTGAGGCTGTGCCCCCTAGTTCTAGTCTCCCCGACCAGTGGAAACAACCTCTCTGCCTCTATCCTGTCTATCACTTTCATGATTTTAAATGTTTCTCGAAGATCACCCCTCATCCTTCTAAACTCCAACGAGTAAAGACCCAATCTACTCAATCTATCATCATAAGGTAACCTCCTCATCTCCGGAATCAGCCTAATGAATCGTCTCTGTACCCCCTCCAAAGCTAGTATATCCTTCCTTAAGTAAGCTGACCAAAACTGCACACAGTACTCCAGGTGCGGCCTTACGAATACCCTATACAGTTGCAGAAGGACCTCCCTGCTTTTGTACTCCATCCCTCTCGCAATGAAGGCCAACATTCCATTCGCCTTCCTGATTACCTGCTGCACCTGCAAACTAACTTTTTGGGATTCATGCACAAGGACCCCCAGGTCCCTCTGCACCTCAGCATGTTGTAATTTCTCCCCATTCAAATAATATTCCCTTTTACTGTTTTTTTTCCCAAGGTGGATGACCTCACACTTTCCGACATTGTATTTCATCTGCCAAACCTTAACCCATTCGCTTAACCTATCCAAATCTCTTTGCAGCCTCTCTGTGTCCTCTACACAACCCGCTTTCCCACTAATATTTGTGTCATCTGCAAATTTTGTTACAGTACACTCTGTCCCCTCTTCCAGGTCATCTATGTATATTGTAAACAGTTGTGGTCCCAGCACCGATCCCTGTGGCACACCACTAACCACCGATTTCCAACCCGAAAAGGACCCATTTATCCCGACTCTCTGCTTTCTGTTAGCCAGCCAATTCTCTATCCATGCTAATACATTTCCACTGACTCCGCGTACCTCTATCTTCTGCAGTAACCTTTTGTGTGGCACCTTATCGAATACCTTTTGGAAATCTAAATACACCACATCCATCGGTACACCTCTATCCACCATGCTCGTTATATCCTCAATTCCAGTAAATTAGTTAAACATGATTTCCCCTTCATGAATCCATGTTGCGTCTGCTTGATTGCACTATTCCTATCTAGATGTCCCGCTATTTCTTCCTTAATGATAGTTTCAAGCATTTTCCCCACTACAGATGTTAAACTAATCTGCCTAAAGTTACCTGCCTTTTGTCTGCCTCCTTTTTTAAACAGAGGCGTTAGATTAGCTGCTTTCCAATCCGCTGGTACCTCCCCAGAGTCCAGAGAATTTTGGTAGATTATAATGAATGCATCTGCTATAACTTCCGCCATCTCTTTTAATACCCTGGGATGCATTTCATCAGGACCAGGGGACTTGTCTACCTTGAGTCCCATTAGCCTGCCCAGCACTACCCCCCCTAGTGATAGTGATTGTCTCAAAGTCCTCCCTTCCCACATTCCCGTGACCAGCAATTTTTGACATGGTTTTTGTGTCTTCCACTGTGAAGACCGAAGCAAAATAATTGTTTAAGGTCTCAGCCATTTCCACATTTCCCATTATTAAATCCCCCTTCTCATCTTCTAAGGGACCAACATTTACTTTAGTCACTCTTTTCCGTTTTATATATCTGTAAAAGCTTTTACGATCTGTTTTTATGTTTTGCACAAGTTTACCTTCGTAATCTATCTTTCCTTTCTTTATTGCTTTTTTAGTCATTCTTTGCTGTTGTTTAAAATTTTCCCAATCCTCTAGTTTCCCATTAACCTTGGCCACCTTATACTCATTGGTCTCTGATTTGATACTCTCCTTTATTTCCTTGGTTATCCACAGCTGGTTATCCCTTCTCTTACCACCCTTCTTTTTCACCGGAATATATTTTTGTTGCGCACTATGAAAGAGCTCCTTAAAAGTCCTCCACTGTTCCTCAATTGTGCCACCGTTTAGTCTGTGTTTCCAGTCTACTTTAGCCAACTCTGCCCTCATCCTACTGTACTCCCCTTTGTTTAAGCATAGTATGCTCGTTTCTGACACAACTTCCTCACCCTCAATTTGTATTACAAATTCAACCATACTGTGATCACTCATTCCGAGAGGATCTTTGCACATTAATCTCTTATGTGGGACCTTGTCGAAAGTCTTCTGAAAGTCCAAATACACCACATCAACTGGTTCTCCCTTGTCCACTCTACTGGAAACATCCTCAAAAAATTCCAGAAGATTTGTCAAGCATGATTTCCCTTTCACAAATCCATGCTGACGTGGACCTATCATGTCACCTCTTTCCAAATGCGCTGCTATGACATCCTTAATAATTGATTCCATCATTTTACCCACTACTGATGTCAGGCTGACCGGTCTATAATTCCCTGTTTTCTCTCTCCCTCCTTTTTTAAAAAGTGGGATTACATTGGCTACCCTCCACTCGATAGGAACTGATCCAGAGTCAATGGAATGTCTGCCCCGCCTCCTGCGGTATCGCTCCGTTAGTGCCCCGCCTCCTACGTTATCACTCTGTTAGTGCCCCGCCTCCTGCGCTATCGCTCCGTTAGTGCCCCGCCTCCTGTGCTATCGCTCCGTTAGTGCCCCGCCTCCTACGCTATCGCTCTGTTAGTGCCCCGCCTCCTGCGCTATCGCTCTGTTAGTGCCCCGCCTCCTGCGCTATCGCTCTGTTAGCGCCTGAAGAAGAGTTTGAACCACTTTCCTTAGTGCTCAGCACTCCTCTTGGGAATAAAACAACTGATTATCCCACTTGGAGGCGGTAGACATCGCCCAGTGCCGTCACCGCATCAAAACGGGCCATACCGAATTTCTAGCCCATGTGTGTTCAAAGCTCAGGACAAATTGAAAAAAGGTTTGGGTAGAAAATGGGCTCAATTGAGATGAGCTCTTTAGGTCTTGCTGAGCTGGAGTTTTACAAGCCTGTGAATTTGAGATGGAAAGAAAGACTCGAGGGAGTTAAGGCATTTATGGATGTTATTTATATGGACTTCCAGATGACAGTTAATAAAGTCCCACATAAGAGACTGTTAACTAAGGTAAAATCCCATTGAATTTAAGGCCAATTATTGACCTGGTTAGGAAATTGGCTGAGGGTAGGTATAATGGGGAATAACTGGCAAAAAGTGACTTGTGGTGTCCTGCAGGGATCTGCATTGGGGCCTCAACTATTCACAGTATTTATTAAAGACTTGGATGATGGCATAGGAAGCCATATATCCAACTTAGCTGATGACACAAAGACCGACCCCATTGTAGGCAGTGTTACGTGTTGTTACGCATCAGTGCCAGGCAGCGTGGCACTGATGACTGGCCGGGCGGGTGACCTGCTGCAAGGGCACTCCCGCCTCTCACCCGCCCCTCACCCGCCCCTCACCCGCCCCGACACCTGCCCCTCACCCGCCCCTCACCCACCCCGACACCCGCCTCTCACCTGCCCCGACACCCGCCCCAACACCCGCCCCTCACCCGCCCCGACACCTGCCCCTCACCCGCCCCTCACCCGCCCCGACACCTGCCCCTCACCCGCCCCTCACCCGCCCCGACACCTGCCCCTCACCCGCCCCTCACCCGCCCCGACACCTGCCCCTCACCCGCCCCTCACCCGCCCCGACACCCGCCTCTCACCCGCCCCTCACCTGCCCCGACACCCGCCTCTCACCCGCCCCTCACCCGTCTCGACACCCGCCCCGGCCAAAAAAAACCGACAAAATGTAGAATATCTACGACATCTCCGGGTTGCCGCAGAGAAAAACTTCAAGAAACGGAGGTGAGCCCAGTTTCGGGCGATGGGCAATTTCGGCCCCTACAACTAAGGGGCACAGTCTAAAAATTAGAGACAGACCTTTCAGGAGTGAAGTTAGGAAACACTTCCGCACACAAAGGGAGGTAGAGTTTTGAAACTCCTACAAATGACAATTGATGCTAGAGCAATTGTTAATTTTAAATCTGATTTGATAGCTTTTTATTAACCAGAGGCATTAAGTGATATCGTAGCATAGTGGTTATGTTACTGGACAGTAATCCAGAGGCCTGGACAATGATCTTGGGACATGAGTTCAAATCCCACCATAAATAGCTGGGGAATTTATCTTCAGTTAAATAAACCTGGAATAAAAGCTAGTAATAAACCCAACTAGTTCCCTAATGTCCTTTAGGGAAGGAAATCTACCGTCCTTATCCGGTCTGGCTGAGATGTGACTCCAGACCCACAGCAATGTGGTTGACTCTTCAGTGGTTTCTGTAAACCTCCCCAGCCAAGCCTTCCCAGCACCACTTTCTCAATCCCAATTAGGGATGGGCAATAAATGCTGGCAATGCCAGCAGTGAACAAATTTTTAAAAATGGAGTTCGGTCACAGATCTCATTGAATGGCGGAACAGGCTCGAGGGGCTGAATGGCCTACTCAATTCTGACGTCTGGGTCGAAATGACTTAAGAGTCAGAGAATGGGCAGTGAGAGTTGATTTCAAAACAGTGTGGATAATATTATATCTTCAGCTTAAATGTAAGGTGTACCAATGTCTCTGATTATAAAATTCCATGTGCCGATTGTCATGGAAAGTATATTAAGGTAAAAGTTGGGAAGATAATTCCATCGATGTAACACAGCTACAACACAGAAGCTAGATATAAAATACATCTTGAAATGGGTGGCACAGAGTGGGAAAACAGGCTTTATTCCCACTGTACTCCACTTCTGATGTCAGCCTTTATGGGCAGGAGGTTGATTTGGGAGAGACCACAGTGGTATCTTCATATGGACTGGGGAGAGAAAGGAGACAGAGAATTTATGCCAGGGCATCATTATGGGACTCCTGGTATCCGACCGACAGAGGGTAATGATGTATAAAGAGAAAATGCTGGATATACTCAGTGGCTCAGGGAGCGTCTGGTGATAATGGTTGCCTGGAAAAGGCTGTTCACATTCTCAGACAAAGACAGTGTATCTGGGGAGGCCACGTGTACACCAGGGAAATATAAGGATATGTGCCCTTTTATCGGAAGGCAAATACCCCTCAAGGGAAAAAAACATCCAAAATAGCATTTGAGCAAACAAAAAAATTGGAAAAGGAGAACAGCAGTGGGGTGGGAAAGCCAAGCTTACAGGGAATCATCAAACTCAAAACTCTCTCACAGCTGAATAACTAACATCGCTGAACAGGCACAACCTGGATGCAACAATGATCAAGCCCCCAGGACAACTGAAATTAAAATTGCTCAGTTTGAAATAAAACAGCAAGAGTCCAAACATTATCAAGCTACAAGAATCGAGACACAACAATTAGCAGCAAGCAGAAGGGGTTCCCACAGAGTAACACAATTCACCGAAATGCCGAGGAATGTACTCACTTAATCTGCACCCTCATTAAGCTTGCAAATCCTTTAACAAGCAAGCTATCAACAGATAGAATAGCACCCAATGTACCAATAAATAAATAGCATTATAGAATAATGGGCTGTTACAGCTCAGAAATCTGCCAATCAGCCCATCAGGCCCATGCTGGCTCTCAAAGTCATGTCACCACACGACCTTCTGGCCTTTCCCCACACTCTTTCTTTTTCAAATATCTATCAACTTTTATTTAAAAGCTAGTCTAGAGTTTCTGGAAGTGTATTTGATGTCCTATCAACCTTTGCATAACATTTTCCTAACATGCCCTTTCATTATTCTGCAGATGATCTGTGGGGGAGAAAGTATCCTGTACCCATTATCAGGCTTCTCCGTGCCCATTATCAGGCCTCTCCGTGCCCATTATCAGGCCTCTCCATGCCCATTATCAGGACACCCTGTGCCCACATTATTAGGACTCTCCGTGCCCATTATCAGGACACCCTGTGCCCATTGTCAGACCTCTCCGTGCCCATTATCAGGACACCCTGTGCCCATTGTCAGACCTCTCCGTGCCCATTATCAGGACACCCTGTGCCCATTGTCAGACCTCTCCATGCCCATTATCAGGACACCCTGTGCCCATTGTCAGACCTCTCCGTGCCCATTATCAGGACACCCTGTGCCCATTGTCAGACCTCTCCGTGCCCATTGTCAGACCTCTCCGTGCCCATTATCAGGCCTCTCCGTGCCCATTATCAGCAGGCCCGAGGATGGATGGTAATTATGCACATGCCCTCCCATTGATTAATTGGTGTGTGTTGTGCCCGTTTTACGCCCTCAAAATGTGCTCAACACACACCAGGTTCTGTTGGATGGCCTTCAGTTATTGACTCATTGATCAATGGAAATAATGTTTCTCTATTCTCCATCAAACCCTCTCAATTTTAAACGCCTCGATCTGATTACCGCTTAAACATTTCTGCTGTAATGAAAGGTTCCCCAGTTTCTCCATTTTATGCTCATAACTAAAGTTTCTCATCCCTGGTATTTTCATAAGAACATAAGAATTAGGAGCAGGAGTCGGCCAATCGGCCCCTCGAGCCTGCTCCGCCATTCAATAAGATCATGGCTGATCTTCGACCTCAACTCCACTTTCCCGCCGGTCTCCATATCCCTCGATTCCCCTAGACTCCAAAAATCTATCGATTTCAGCCTTGAATATATTCAGAGACTGAGCCTCCACAGCCCTCTGGGGCAGAGAATTCCAAAGATTCACCACCCTCTGAGTGAAATTTCTCCTCATCTCAGTCCTAAATGGCCGACTCCTTATCCTGAGACTGTGACCCCTGATTCTAGACCTTCCAGCCCAGGGGAAACAACCTCTCAGCATCTACCCTGTCAATCCCCCTCAGAATCTTGTATGTTTAAATGAGATCATCTCTCATTCTTCTAAATTCCAGAGAGTATCGGCCCATTCTACACAATCTCTCATAATAATGCAGCCCCCTCATCCCAGGAATCAATCTAGTGAACCTCCGTTGCACCGCCTCCAAGGCAAGTATATCCTTCCTCAGATACGAAGACCAAAACTGTGCACTGTACTCCTGGTGTGGTCTCATCGAAACATGGAAACATAGAAAATAGGTGCAGTAGTAGGCCATCCGGCCCTTCGAGCCTGCACCACCATTCAGTAAGATCATGGCTGATCATTCCCTCAGTACCCCTTTCCTGCTTTCTCTCCATACCCCTTGATCCCTCTAGCAGCAAGGACCATATCTAACTCCCTCTTGAATATATCCAACGAACTGGCCTCAACAACTCTCTCCGGCAGGGAATTCCACAGGTTAACAACTCTCTGAGTGAAGCAATTTCTCCTCATCTCAGTCTTAAATGGCCTGCCCCTTATCCTAAGACTGTGTCCCCTGGTTCTGGAGTTCCCCAACATCGGAAACATTCTTCCCGCATCTAACCTGTCCCGTCCTGTCAGAAACTTATATGTTTCTATGAGATCCCCTCTCATCCTTCTAAACTCCAGTGAATAAAGGTCCAGTTGATCCAGTCTCTCCTCATATGTCAGTCCAGCCATCCCTGGAATCAGTCTGGTGAACCTTCGCTGCACTCCCTCAACAGCAAGAATGTCCTTCCTCAGATTAGGAGACCAAAACTGAACACAATATTCCAGATGAGGTCTCACCAAGGCCCTGTACAACTGCAGTAAGATCTCCCTGCTCCTACATTCAAATCCCCTAGCTATGAAGGCCAACATACCATTTGCCTTCTTCACTGCCTGTTGTACCTGTATGCCAACTTTCAGTGACTGATGAACCATGACACCCAGGTCTCGCTGCACCTCCCCTTTTCCTAATCTGCCGCCATTCAGATAATATTCTGCCTTCGTGTTTTTGCCCCCAAAGTGGATAACCTCACATTTATCCACATTATACTGCATCTGCCCACTCGCCTAACCTGTCCAAATCACCCTGCAGCCTCTTAGTGTCCTCCTCACAGCTCACACCGCCACCCAGTTTAGTGTCATCTGCAAACTTGGAGATATTACACTCTATTCCTTCATCCAAATCATTAATGTATATTGTAAATAGCTGGGGTCCCAGCACTGAGCCCTGCGGCACTCCACTAGTCACTGCCTGCCATTCTGAAGGCCTTGTACAATTGGAGCCAAACTTTCTTACTCTTATACTCCAGGATGAGGGAGAACAGCCAGTTGTCGTGGTGCACATTGGTACCAACGACATAGGCAAAAAAAGGGATGAGGTCCTACGAAACGAATTTAAGGAGCTAGGAGCTAAATTAAAAAGTAGGACCTCAAAAGTAGTAATCTCGGGATTGCTACCAGTGCCACGTGATAGTCAGAGTAGGAATCGCAGGATAGCGCAGATGAATACGTGGCTTGAGCAGTGGTGCAGCAGGGAGGGATTCAAATTCCTGGGGCATTGGGACCGGTTCTGGGGGAGGTGGGACCAGTACAAACCGGACGGTCTGCACCTGGGCAGGACTGGAACCAATGTCCTCGGGGGAGTGTTTGCTAGTGCTGTTGGGGAGGATTTAAACTAATATGGCAGGGGGATGGGAACCAATGCAGGGAGACAGAGGGAAACAAAAAGGAGCCAAAAGCAAAAGACAGAAAGGAGATGAGGAAAAGTGTAGGGCAGAGAAACCCAAGGCAAAGAACAAAAAGGGCCACTGTACAGCAAAATTCTAAAAGGACAAAGGGTGTTAATAAAACAAGCCTGAAGGCTTTGTGTCTTAATGCAAGGAGTATCCGCAATAAGGTGGATGAATTAATTGTGCAAATAGATGTTAACAAATATGATGTGATTGGGATTACGGAGACGTGGCTCCAGGATGATCAGGGCTGGGAACTCAACATTCAGGGGTATTCAACATTCAGGAAGGATAGAATAAAAGGAAAAGGAGGTGGGGTAGCATTGCTGGTTAAAGAGGAGATTAATGCAATAGTTAGGAAAGACATTAGCTTGGATGATGTGGAATCTATATGGGTAGAGCTGCAGAACACCAAAGGGCAAAAAACGTTAGTAGGAGTTGTGTACAGACCTCCAAACAGTAATAGGGATGTTGGGGAGGGCATCAAACAGGAAATTAGGGGTGCATGCAATAAAGGTGTAGCAGTTATAATGGGTGACTTTAATATGCACATAGATTGGGCTAGCCAAACTGGAAGCAATACGGTGGAGGAGGATTTCCTGGAGTGCATAAGGGATGGTTTTCTAGACCAATATGTTGAGGAACCAACTAGGGGGGAGGCCATCTTAGACTGGGTGTTGTGTAATGAGAGAGGATTAATTAGCAATCTCATTGTGCGAGGCCCCTTGGGGAAGAGTGACCATAATATGGTGGAATTCTGCATTAGGATGGAGAATGAAACAGTAAATTCAGAGACCATGGTCCAGAACTTAAAGAAGGGTAACTTTGAAGGTATGAGGCGAGAATTGGCTAGGATAGATTGGCGAATGATACTTAGGGGGTTGACTGTGGATGGGCAATGGCAGACATTTAGAGACCGCATGGATGAAGTACAACAATTGTACATTCCTGTCTGGCGTAAAAATAAAAAGGGGAAGGTGGCTCAACCGTGGCTATCTAGGGAAATCAGGGATAGTATTAAAGCCAAGGAAGTGGCATACAAATTGGCCAGAAATAGCAGCGAACCTGGGGACTGGGAGAAATTTAGAACTCAGCAGAGGAGGACAAAGGGTTTGATTAGGACAGGGAAAATGGAGTACGAGAAGAAGCTTGCAGGGAACATTAAGGCGGATTGCAAAAGTTTCTATAGGTATGTAAAGAGAAAAAGGTTGGTGAAGACAAACGTAGGTCCCCTGCAGTCAGAATCAGGGGAAGTCATAACGGGGAACAAAGAAATGGCGGATCAATTGAACAAGTACTTTGGTTCGGTATTCACTAAGGAGGATACAAACAACCTTCCGGATATAAAAGGGGTCAGAGGGTCTAGTAAGGAAGAGGAACTGAGGGAAATCTTTATTAGTCGGGAAATTGTGTTGGGGAAATTGATGGGATTGAAGGCAGATAAATCCCCAGGGCCTGATGGCCTGCATCCTAGAGTACTTAAGGAGGTGGCCTTGGAAATAGCGGATGCATTGACAGTCATTTTCCAACATTCCATTGACTCTGGATCAGTTCCTATGGAGTGGAGGGTAGCCAATGTAACCCCACTTTTTAAAAAAGGAGGGAGAGAGAAAACAGGGAATTATAGACCGGTCAGCCTGACCTCAGTAGTGGGTAAAATGATGGAATCAATTATTAAGGATGTCATAGCAGTGCATCTGGAAAATGGTGACATGATAGGTCCAAGTCAGCATGGATTTGTGAAAGGGAAATCATGCTTGACAAATCTTCTGGAATTTTTTGAGGATGTTTCCAGTAAAGTGGACAAAGGAGAACCAGTTGATGTGGTATATTTGGACTTTCAGAAGGCTTTCGACAAGGTCCCACACAAGAGATTAATGTGCAAAGTTAAAGCACATGGGATTGGGGGTAGTGTGCTGACGTGGATTGAGAACTGGTTGTCAGACAGGAAGCAAAGAGTAGGAGTAAACGGGTACTTTTCAGAATGGCAGGCAGTGACTAGTGGAGTGCCGCAAGGTTCTGTGCTGGGGCCCCAGCTGTTTACATTGTACATTAATGATTTAGACGAGGGGATTAAATGCAGTATCTCCAAATTTGCGGATGATACTAAGTTGGGTGGCAGTGTGAGCTGCGAGGAGGATGCTATTAGGCTGCAGAGTGACTTGGATAGGTTAGGTGAGTGGGCAAATGCATGGCAGATGAAGTATAATGTGGATAAATGTGAGGTTATCCACTTTGGTGGTAAAAACAGAGAGACAGACTATTATCTGAATGGTGACAGATTAGGAAAAGGGAAGGTGCAACGAGACCTGGGTGTCATGGTACATCAGTCATTGAAGGTTGGCATGCAGGTACAGCAGGCGGTTAAGAAAGCAAATGGCATGTTGGCCTTCATAGCGAGGGGATTTGAATACAGGGGCAGGGAGGTGTTGCTACAGTTGTACAGGGCCTTGGTGAGGCCACACCTGGAGTATTGTGTACAGTTTTGGTCTCCTAACTTGAGGAAGGACATTCTTGCTATTGAGGGAGTGCAGCGAAGGTTCACCAGACTGATTCCCGGGATGGCGGGACTGACCTATCAAGAAAGATTGGATCAATTGGGCTTGTATTCACTGGAGTTCAGAAGAATGAGAGGGGACCTCATAGAAACGTTTAAAATTCTGACGGGTTTAGACAGGTTAGATGCAGAAAGAATGTTCCCAATGTTGGGGAAGTCCAGAACCAGGGGTCACAGTCTGAGGATAAGGGGTAAGCCATTTAGGACCGAGATGAGGAGAAACTTCTTCACCCAGAGAGTGGTGAACCTGTGGAATTCTCTACCACAGAAAGTAGTTGAGGCCAATTCACTAAATATATTCAAAAGGGAGTTAGATGAAGTCCTTACTACTCGGGGGATCAAGGGTTATGGCGAGAAAGCAGGAAGGGGGTACTGAAGTTTCATGTTCAGCCATGAACTCATTGAATGGCGGTGCAGGCTAGAAGGGCTGAATGGCCTGCTCCTGCACCTATTTTCTATGTTTCTATGTTTCTAACCCCCTTGCAATATAGGACAACATGCCATTTGCCTTCCTTGTTGCTTGCTGTACCTGCATGCTCGCTTTCTGTATTTCTTGCACAAGGAGAGTCAATCTCTCTGAACACCAACATTTAAATGTTTCTCACCATTTATCTGAGTGAATCACTCTGTACCCTCATTATTTCCCTGGCCTCCTCCCAAAGAGCTACAAGAACTCCAATACAAAATGGGAAATTTATAAATGCTCATCTGACCACCGAACATTTTGAATATTGATATTGTTGATGGGGACTGCAGGCTGCAGGTCTCTGTAGATTTCTAGATCAGTGTTATTTTAATGCCAGTGGAGCCTATTTATTTTAAATGAATAGCAATTGGGAAATCCAGGCTGGTGTTTTAAAATGTCCAAAGAGATGCGTCGTCGATGAAGACTGAAGTAGGAAGAGCCGCACTTGGAGCACTGCGTACAGTTCTGGTCGCCATATTATAAAAAGGATGTAGAGGCACTAGAGAGGATGCAAAAATATTTACAAGTATGATACCAGAAATGCGAGGGTGTACGTATCAGGAAAGGATGAACAGGCTGCCATCAATATAAGATAGCCAATAATGAATCCAGTAGGGAATTCAGGAGAAACCAGAGAGTGGTGAGAATGTGGAACTTGCTGCCTCAGGGCGTGGTTGAGGTGAATAGTATCGATGCATGAAAGGGGAAGCTGGATAAACACATGAGGGAGAAAGGAATGGAAGGATCTGGTGATGGGGTGAGATGAACTAGGGAGGTAGGAGGCTCGTGTGGAGAATAAACCCCAGTATAGACAGCTTGGGCTGAATGGACTGTTTCTGTTCCGTATAATTAAATGCCATTGGCATGTATAGAGGGCTCTCTTTCAGTTGCTAGCTTGGTACAGGCTAGTTTTATGAGAAGCCCATCACATTGCCATTCCTGGCTTTCTCTGCTCCAGATCTCACTCCGTGCTGTGTGGGGAAATTCCTGATCAATCAGGAATTCCAGCTGCAGTGAGAATCCATGCCCAGAATAAAGCAGAGCTAGCAAATCGCAGCTATATCTCGAGCCAGCAGCAAAGAGCAGCTCAAGGGAGCAGAGGTGAGAAGGTTAGAGGGAGCGAGTGTCCCTGGGGAATCGGGCACGGGGGTGGGGAGGGAGAACAGTTCTCTGTGAAAAGGAGATGAGGATGTTCTGGTAGCCTTTAGGGAATTGAATCATAGAATCATATAAATTTATCGCACAGAAGGAGGCCATTCGGCCCATTGTGTCCGCGCTGGTCGAGAAAGAGCTATCCAGCCTAATCCCGTTTTCCAGCTCTCGGTCCGTAGCCCTGCAGGTTACATCACTTCAGGTGCACATCCAAGTACGTTTTAAATGTGGTGAGGGTTTCTGCCTCTACCACCCTTTCAGGCAGTGAGTTCCAGACACCCACCACCCTCTGGGTGAAGAAACGTTTCTTCATATCCCCTCTAATACTTCTAGCAATTACTTTAAATCTATGCTCCCTGTTTATTGACCCCTCTGCTAAGGGAAATAGGTCCTTCCGATCCACTCTATCCAAGCTCCTCATAATTTTATACAGCTCAATTAGGTCTTTCCTCAGTCTCCTCTGTTCCAAAGAAAACAACCCCAGCCTATCCAATCTTTCCTCATCACCAAAATTCTCCAGTCTTGGCAGCATCCTTGTAAGAATGATGGTCTTGTTGATCCATTATATATGATTAATTCAAAATGTCACTTATTTTCTCATGCAACAACAACATGTATTTATATAGCACCTTTAACACAATAAAATGTCCCAAGGTGTTTCACAGGAGTATTAGGAGATTCAAAAAATTTGACACCAAGCTGCTTAAGTAGAAATTAGCGCAGGTGCCCAAAAGCTTGGTTAAAGATGTAGGTTTTACGGAGCATCTTGAAGGAGGAACGAAAGGTGGAGAGGTTTAGGGAGAGAGCTCCAGAGCTTGGGGTCTGGCAACAGAAGGCATGGCCACCAATGGTTGAGTGATTATAAGAAATAAGAAATAGGAGCAGGAGTCGGCCATTTGGCCCCTCGAGCCTGCTCCGCCATTCAATAAGATCATGGCTGATCTGATCATGGACTCAGCTCCACTTCCCTGCCTACTCCCCATAATCCTTTACTCCCTTATCGATCAAAAACCTGTCTATCTCCGCCTCGGGGAGAGTTTAAATTAGCTTGGCAGGGGGATGGAGACCTGAGAACAAATTCAATAGGGAAAGAAGTAAAACTGAAATTGGAAAGCAAGAATGTAGAAAGTGAATCTGTAAGACAGAGGAAACAAGGGTTAGTAAGTAGTAATCAAGGAGGTTTTCCTGTGCTAACCCTAACCCTAACCCTAACCCTACTTCAATGTAAGGAGTTTAGCGAACAAGGCAGATGAGCTGAGAGCACAGGAAGACACTTGGGAGTAAAATGATGGAATCAATTATTCAGGATGCCATAGCAGTGCATTTGGAAAGAGGTAACATGATAGGTCCAAGTCAGCATGGATTTGTGAAAGGAAAATCATGCTTGACAAATCTTCTGGAATTTTTTGAGGATGTTTCCTGTAAAGTGGACAAGGGAGAACCAGTTGATGTGGTATATTTGGACAAGAAGGCTTTCGACAAGCTCCCACAAAAGAGATTAATGTGCAAAGTTAAAGCACATGGGATTGGGGGTAGTGTGTTGACGTGGATTGAGAACTGGTTGGTAGGCAGGAAGCAAAGAGTAGGAGTAAATGGGTACTTTTCAGAATGGCAGGCAGTGACTAGTGGGGTACCGCAAGGTTCTGTGCTGGGGCCCCAGCTGTTTACACTGTACATTAGTGATTTAGACGAGGGGATTAAATGTAGTATCTCCAAATTTGCGTATGATATTAAGTTGGGTGGCAGTGTGAGCTGCGAGGAAGATGCTATGAGACTGCAGAGTGACTTGGATAAGTTAGGTGAGTGGGCAAATGCATGGCAAATGAAGTATAATGTGGATAAATGTGAGGTTATCCACTTTGGTGGTAAAAACAGAGAGACAGACTATTATCTGAATGGTGACAGATTAGTAAAGGGGAGGTGCAACGAGACCTGGGTGTCATGGTACATCAGTCATTGAAGGTTGGCATGCAGGTACAGCAGGCGGTTAAGAAAGCAAATGGCATGTTGGCCTTCATAGCAAGGGGATTTGAGTACAGGGGCAGGGAGGTGTTACTACAGTTGTACAGGGCCCTGGTGAGGCCACACCTGGAGTATTGTGTACAGTTGTGGTCTCCTAACTTGAGGAAGGACAATCTTGCTATTGAGGGAGTGCAGCGAAGGTTCACCAGATTGATTCCCGGGATGGTGGGACTGACATATCAAGAAAGACTGGATCAACTGGGCTTGTATTCACTGGAATTCAGAAGAATGAGAGGGGATCTCATAGAAACGTTTAAAATTCTGACGGGTTTAGACAGGTTAGATGCAGGAAGAATCTTCCCAATGTTAGGGAAGTCCAGAACCAGGGTTCACAGTCTAAGGATAAGGGGGTAAGCCATTTAGGACCGAGATGAGGAGAAACATCTTCACCCAGAGAGTGGTGAACCTGTGGAATTCTCTACCACAGAAAGTTGTTGAGGCCAATTCAATAAATATTATTCAAAAAGGAGTTAGATGTAGTCCTTACTACTAGGGGGATCAAGGGGTATGGCGAGAAAGCAGGAATGGGGTACTGAAGTTGCATGTTCAGCCTTGAACTCATTGAATGGCGGTGCAGGCTCGAAGGGCCAAATGGCCTACTCCTGCATCTATTTTCTATGTTTCTATGGGCCCAAGTTTCCACATGATTTGCGCCTGATTTTTAGGAGCAACTGGTAGAGAATGGACTATCTTAGAAATCGCAATTCTCCACATTTTTTTTTCTGCAGTTCTAGTCAGGTAGAACAGTTCTACTTTGGAACAGAATTTTTTCTTCAAAAGGGGGTGTGTCCGGCCACTGACGCCTGATTTGAAAGGTTCCACAGTGAAAATGTACTCCAAACTAAAGTAGAATGGAGCCAGTGAAGATTTTTGTAAAACTGAAAAAACCTGTTCTACACATTAAAAAATCAGGCGCAGGTTACAAATTAGGCGTCCAGAACGAGGTGAGGGGAGGGGGGGTGGGGGGGGGGAACTCATTAAATTCTACAATAAATCCTTATTTATACTTCTACAAATATTATACAAATAAATCCAACCTGAATAAACATTTATAAGCCAAGAAAAGATTAAATAAACCATCTTCCTACCTGTGTGAAAGTGCTTCAGCCAGGGAGAATTCTGCAGCCGTTCGTGCCGCTGAGCGGGGGGGGGGGGAGAGCGGGTGTCGGGTCTTGTCGGGGGGGGTGTGCGGGGAGCAGGAGCTGGCCATGGGAGGAGCCTTATTCACGCAGCCCCAGTGAGGCCATTGGGCCAGGGCTAGGGGCTGCGTGCTTCGGGCCCCTCCCACACAGTTCGGCGCCTGGAGCTACTGCACTTGCGTGCCGACTGTAGCGCGCATGTGCAGAGGTCCCGGCACTGCTTTCAGCGCAGGGACCTGGCTCCGCCCCCCCCACAGCTCATGCTGGCTGCGCCGAGGGCCAGAGGACCTGTAAGTAGGTGGAGAATACCGAGGATTTTTTTTAGGCGCCGTTTTAGGCGCGAGAAATGGGCGCCCAGCTCGGAGGGACGCCCGTTTTTTTTCTTGTGGTAACTTGGGCCCATTGTTTCTATTATAGCAATCCCAGAGACATGGCTGAAAGAGGGACAGGTTTGGCAGCTCAATATACCTGGGTACTGGATTTTTAGACAGGATATGCTTGACTATTGGCTGAGGCATAGAATATAAGAGCAGGGAGGTTATGCTTAAATTATATAAATACATTTGTTGGGCCACAGCTGGAGTACTGCATGCAGTTCTGGTCACCGTATTATAGGAAGGACGTGATTGCACTGAAGAAGGTGCAGAGGGGATTTACCAGGATGCTGCCTGGAATGGAGTATCTGAGCTATGAGGACAGATTGGATAGTCTGGGTTTGTTCTCCTTGTAACAGAGGAGGTTGAGGGGAGATCTCATTGAGATGTATAAAATTTTGAGGGGCCTGGATATAGTGGTTGGAAGGGCCTATTTCCCTTGGTGGAGGGGTCAATTACGAGGGGGCATATGTTTAAGGTGATTGGTGGAAGGTTCAGAGGGGATTTGAGTGGTAGCTTCTTCACACAGAGGGTTGTGGGGGTCTGGAACTCGCTGCCTGGAAGGGTGGTGGATGCAGAAACTCTCACCACATTTAAAAGATGCTTGGATGGACACTTGAAGTACCGTAACCTGCAGGGTTACGGACCTAGAGCTGGTAATTGGGATTCGACTGGATAACCTCTTGTTGACTGGCATATATACGATGGTAAGTACTGCAAGGAATCAAGTAGGGCCAGAATGATCTCCTAGACTAGTTTCAATCACCTGGATGGATCGGAGAGGAATTTTCCCAGATTTTTTCCCCGAATTGGCCTGGTTTTTTATCTGTTTTTTGCCTCTCCCAGGAGATCGCATGGCTCCGGGTGGAGTGGAGTGTAGAATGTTGCGATACATGGGGTATTGCAGTGGTGTGGGGCAGACTGGTTGGGCTGGGTGCTCTTTGCCTTTCCGTCATTGTTCATGGGTTTGTATGTAACCTTCAGGGCTGCTGACCGAGAGCCGTGCGGCTCCTTATCGGCCGGCGCGGACATGATGGGCCGAAATGGCCTCCTTCTGCGCTGTAAATTTCTATGTTTCTAAATACATTCAATGACCCAGCCTCCACAGCTCTCTGGGGCAGAGAATTCCACATATTTACAACTCTCTGAGAGAAGAAATTCTTCCTCATCTCAGTTTTAAATGGGCGGTTCCTAATTCTGAACTTGTACCCCTAGTTCTAGATTCCCCTATGAGTGGAAACATCCTCTCTGCATCCACCTTGTCGAGCCCCCTCCTTTTCTTTTATGTTTCAATAAGATCACCTCTCATTCTTCTAAACTCCAATGAATATAGGTATTACCTACTCAACCTTTCTTCATAAGTCAAGAATCAACCTAGTGAACCTTCTCTGAACAGCCTCCAATGCAAGTATATCCTTTCTTAAATGCGGAGACCAAAACTGTACGCAGTACTCCAGGTGTGGCCTCACCAATACCCTGTACAGTTGTAGCAGGACTTCCCTGTTTTTATACTCTATCCCCCTTGCAATAAAGGCCAACATTCCATTTGCCTTCCTGATTATTTGCTGCATCTTTTATAATCAGGGATGCCCAATTGGGCAGACTTAGAGGAGCACAGTCTACTTCTGATAATTTAAAATTGTTGGTAATGCTAACACATTTTAATTATCCAATAATTTGAATTAGGCAATGTAACTAACACATAAAAAGTAGGGAATTATTCCTAGAAAACTGAACGATCAGATAATTTAAACTATATGGCTTTGCTTTAAGAGTTGACTAATTTTAATGAAGAAATCCACCTATTAAAAATGTTTAAAATGAACCAGAATTTTGGACGAAACATTTAACATTTTCTGGGAGACCTGACCGCAGATCCACATAGAATTCCGTGTACTCTTGGAAGTAGTAGTATTTGGAAGAAATGTCTACAGTTCTAAATTTGTTGTTTACATCCCTGTTCCTAGGCATTTGAGAGGGTGTGAGATGCTGAACTTGTTGACACTCGCAGTTTCTCTGTATTTTTAAAGTTTAGTTTGGCCAAAGGTAGTTAAGAACATAGGAAATAGGAGCAGGAGTAGGCCATACAGCCCCTGAAGCCTGCTCCGCCATTTAATGCGATCATGGCTGATCCAATCATGGACTCAGGTCCACTTCCCTGCCCGCTCCCCATAACTTATTCCCTTATCGATTAAGAAACTGTCTATCTCTGTCTTAAATTTATTCAATGTCCCAGCTTCCACAGCTCTCTGAGGCAGCGAATTCCACAGATTTACAACCCTCTGAGAGAAGAAATTTCTCCTCATCTCAGTTTTAAATGGGTGGCCCCTTATTCTAAGATTATGCCCTCTAGTTCTAGTCTCCCCCATCAGTGGAAACATCCTCTCTGCATCCACCTTGTCAAGCCCCCTCATAATCTTACACGTTTCGATAAGATCACCTCTCATTCTTCTGAATTCCAATGAGCAGAGGCCCAACCTACTCAACCTTTCCTCATAAGTCAATCCCCTCTGCTCCAGAATCAACCGAGTGAACCTTCTCTGAATTACTTTCGTAAATATGTTCTTGTTCTTTAGAATGTTTATATCTACAGAATAAGCAAGAATCGCCCATCCATGTTGATGCAAACAAATCGGATTCTCCATTTATTTTCCCAGGAGTCCATTATTTGAATAATCATCAACAGATAATTAGCATTTTATAGATGGATGTTTTTCTGATATTTGCCTTTTTATGGCAGTTTATTATTCTACATTCAACCTGTAGGAAATATCTTTGGATAACCATTTCCGCTCAAGCAAAATAAGATAGTGTTTAATTCAACCTTCAGCCTCTCTGTTGAATAGGCTTGCTCAATAATTCTCCCTGTAACAAATCAGTCATGGTGTTTTAATTATAATTTGCAAACTGTTCCATTTATTGGTTAAAGAATACACATTGGTGGGCTGTTTGTTATTCCATTTCCCAGTATGTTCATGCACACACATGTAGTTATGTTTGTATCTACACAATCCTATTATTAATGAATTCTTAACAACACCTTAATTAACTCCCCTGATAGCCTAATGGGTGAAACTCTTTTAGGAGTCTACCTGCAAAACATAAACAACATTAAACTGTGCCACCCGACCTGGGTGACACAGCAGACATTTTCAAGCCCCTTTTTTTTTTTGGTTTTTGGTTTTTGGTTTTTTTTTTTTTTTTTTTTTTTTTTTTTTTTGGGGCGCTAAAATCAAATTTTTCCAGTGCCCCCTATAAAAGGAGAGGGGGACACTAAAAACACCGGCAATTAAAACAAATTAAACTTTAAAACGTAAAATCAAATTAAAATTTGGTTGCCGGGCGTGATGATGCACTCCAGTCCCTCCGGTGCCCACCTCTGCCTAATGGGTGAATTAGCAGCCCAATCTGGACATCTGTCCTGAGTTAGAGGTCGTCAGCTGGGGCAGCAATTGGGGATCTACAGTTAACACCAGAACCATTAGGCTGCAGAGGGAGGACATCAGCCAACATGGACACTCCCGAATGTCAGTCAGTGAATTCTAATGGAAAGTTAATGCCTATGGACATCAGGTGACCACAGAATCAATCTGGGCAGTGATAACCCCCTACAACAAATAAGCTGCTAACACTCACTGAGCTCGCGTGAGGAATGGGCACTTGGGTAAGATACCAAGAAGGTGACTGGCAGCAATGGGATTGACCTGTTGAGGAAGGAGTTTATGAAATCCTCTTGCTGTGTATATAGCTACTGCTGCTCCATTCTAGCTGTTGTATCTGATATTTTCTCCAGTTGCCTGTTCCATGTAACTGGATTGCATTGTTTTTCGGTGTAGAATTCCATATATCGAATTAACAGGAATTACACAGTAGTTGTTCCTGGGGAAAAAAACATGTTGCCCAAATGATTTTCCCTGCTGTTTTGTGTAGATTTAACCCCTTTATACAGAGGCTGGTGAGTGTGTGAAGTGCACTGTCTAAAGGGGCCGGGAGCATGGAGCAGGTAGGAATGGATCGATATTTGAGGGAGTTCCGGATGGAGAGTTGTTAGTTTTTCCAGCTGCCCAGATGGACTGCATATTCCTCCCTGGTCCAATCTGTTCATGTGTCTATGTGTAATATCTATTTAAGAAAGCTTAGCAATGAAATATTGCTTCTCTATGGGGTCTTATATACTCCCCCAGCATTTAGTTCCTTTTATGAAGTTATACCTGACTGTTTATTTTCTTTGCGGGTATTTTTCTTCTGTGAAACTTTGATCAGTTCCACATGTGCCTCGTGCATTGGCGAGCCGAGCAGAAATCCGCTTTCATCAACCGTGCAAAAAGTATTTGTGCAGCAGGAAAGATCTATTAGTGTGACGGAATATTAATCAGGAGGAGTCTCATTAAAATGATGTATTGCTTTGCATATTGTGCATTGAGTTTCACAGTGGGGAAATTTCCTTTGTTTATCAGGGTATTAATGTTCCACAGTAAAACGACATTACAATCCAGCATAGAAACTGAAATCTTCGGGCACATTTTGCTGGTGAATGCACTACTTAAGCTGAACACTTACACATGCTATTGAATAATCTACTTTCCACCTCTCTGGCCTTTTGTATGTATTTGACTTTATACTAATCAGCTGTGGATTTGAATGTGTTTAGACCTTCAGTGCTGTCTCAATATTCAATATTTATAATCAAAAATAACCAGTGAAATACATTAATGTTTTGTGGTGAATGACAATTCAGTGTCAGTACAATTCACTTAAAGATGCTCTTCAGGTTTTTCTACAACCAAGATTAAACATCACTGGAATGTCCCCCACATCATGGGCCCAAGTTTCCACATGATTTGCGCCTGATTTTGAGGAGCAACTGGTGGAGAACGGACTATCTTAGAAATCGCAATTCTCCACATTTTTTTTTCTGCAGTTCTAGTCAGGTAGAACAGTTCTACTTTGGAACAGAATTTTTTTCTTCAAAAGGGGGCGTGTCCGGCCACTGATGCCTGATTTCAAAGTTTCCACAGTGAAAATGTACTCCAAACTAACTTAGAATGGAGCAAGTGAAGATTTTTGTAGAACTGAAAAAACCTGTTCTACACATTAAAAAATCAGGCGCAGGTTACAAATTAGGCGTCCAGAACGAGGTGGGGGGAGGGGGGGGGGGGAGGGAAGTCATTAAATTCTACAATAAATCCTTATTTATACTTCTACAAATATTATACAAATAAATCCAACCTGAATAAACATTTATAAGCAAAGAAAAGATTAAATAAACCATCTTCCTACCTGTGTGAAAGTGCTTCAGCCAGCCTCAAGTTCGTCCGTTCGTTCCCGACGGCAGGGGGTGTGGGGGGAGGAAGAAGTTCCCGACGGGGGGAGGGAGGGGAGTGCGGGCCCGCCCGCCCGAACGCAGCGGGGGGGGGGGGGGTAGGAAGATGTTCCAGACGGCGGGCGGGAAGGAGACAGTGAGAAGGCTGCAAGTGCTGATGTACTGTTGGCAATGTGCTTTTATTAAAAAATGTTCAAAAATTAAACCGCTACAAAGAACTACAAAAATGGCCGAGTGACAATGTTTTCCTTCACACTGCGCGTGCGCGAACGCTCCAATGCGCACGCGCAGGGTTGCCGGCAGGAAAAAAACTAATTTAAATAGTATCCGCCCCCTCCCACTTATAAAATCGGCGTGAGTGTAGGCTCCGCCTCCCTGGGCGCCGCGCCAACAGACAAGGAGCTGCAGGGCTCTCCAGAATCGCGAGTTTTTTTTCCGGCGCCGTTTTAGGCGCGAAAAACGGGCGCCCAGCTCGGAGGGGCGCCCATTTTTTATTGTGTGGAAACTTGGGCCCCATAAGTTGCAACACTGATGGTACATTTGCACTCCAGACTCACAGCTATAAGTCAGGAGTGTGATGGAATACTCTCCACTTGCCTGGATGAGTGCAGCTCCAACAACACTCAAGAAGCTCGACACCATCCAGGACAAAGCAGCCGCTTGATTGGCTCCCCATCCACCACCTTCAACATTCACTCCCTCCACCACCGGCGCACCGTGGCTGCAGTGTGCACCATCTACAAGATGCACTGCAGCAACTCGCCAAGGCTTCTTCGGCAGCACCTCCCAAACCCGCGACCTCTACCACCTAGAAGGACAAGGGCAGCAGGTGCCTGGGAACACCACCACCTCCACGTTCCCCTCCCAGTCACACACCATCCTGACTGGGAAATATATCGGCTGTTCCTTCATCGTCGCTGGGTCAAAATCCTGAAACTCCCTAACAGCACTGTGGGAGCACCTTCACCACACGGACTGCAGCGGTTCAAGAAGGCGGCTTACCACCACCTTCTCAAGGGGCAATTAGGGATGGGCAATAAATGCCGGCCTTGCCAGCGATGCCCACATCCCAGGAATGAACAAAAATAAATAAAAATCTCCTTCATGCTCCAAACTCAATGTAATGTGAATTGGGTGCCAAGGGCCAGAGTGACTGTGAAGGGAAGTGGAATGCACCTCTGGGAAGTGTCACTCTGCCTTGTCCTGTGAGGAGTTCAAACACTGAAATGGAACTCGGGCTGCATTTATACTGCCTCACAATAGCTGTGGCAAACCAAGGAATGGCGCCCCTGTTAGTCAGACTTGCCCTTACCTGTTTAATGTCGACGATATCTTGTGCTGAAACTTGCTGGAAGTGCACGATGGAAACAGTGCGGTACCCTCTACAGGGCATCTGGGACCTGAGGGAACAGGGAAAGTCTCCTTAACCAATCAGATTGAAGGTTTGTGAAATTAACAGCACAAGGAAGCAAATGTAAGTTAGTGCGGGTGAGCTCAATGTCAAATCAGGTACAGAAAGAGAAATAGAGAGGGACAGAAAGATTGGAGTATGAGAGAGAAAAAAAAGAGACAAAGAAAAAGTTAAACATTATTTTTAATTTATTTTAAAAAAAAATCTCCAACAACAATTAAACCTGAAGGAGTGAGCCTGCACACTTGTAATAGTTAATTTTCAGTGTCAGAGAGGTTGATTGACAATAATTAACACTTTTCACATTGTTTAAAGGATACTTAAATTGTATCTTTTTTATTCATTCACAGGATGTGGGCATCGCTGGCATTTATTGTCCATCTCTAATTGCCCCTTGTGAAGGTGATGAGTGTCTCGCTGGGCCACTTCAGAGGGCAGTTAAGAGTCACCCACATTGCTACGGGCCTGGGTTCACACATAGGCCAGATTTCCTTCCCTGAAGGACATTAGACAGGTTTTTACAACAATCCAGCAGTATCATGGTCACCATTACTGATACTGGCTTTTTATTTCATTTTTATTTAATTAACTGAATTTACATTCCCCAGCTGCCGTGGTGGGATTTGAGCTCGGTTTCACACACTTTATTCGTCGCAGTTTGTGCATTATTAGGGCAATAACACAACCACTATGCAATCGTTCAACAAATGACTTGACTTAACTTTGTGTGGTGAGTTTACTTTGTATGTAGCGTGTAAGTACAGGAACGTCTCGTTGCTCAGTACACCTGAATGGTGAGCCAGACAGCAAGGTGTGTTTCTGCAAAGCTCATGGTGAAGCTACACATCTTCGACAAGAGCCTTTGGATCGCCAGGTTTAATTGTTGTAGATAAAAATGTTTTAGGAGTTGCCAACCTGCTTATCGTTTTTGCATGATCTATAATTTGTGATGTTGTTCAGACGATCATCTCAGTCGTAGATGTTAATTACTTGTGAGGTTATTCACTTTGGTGGGAAGAGCAGAACAGCAGAATATTTTTTTAAATGGTGTTCAACCATTAAATGTTGGTATTCAGAGGGACCTGGGTGTCCTTGTACACGAATCGCTGAAAGTTAACATGCAGGTACAGCAAGCAATTAAGAAAGCAAATGGTATGTTGGCGTTTATTACACGAAGATTAGAAATTAAGAGTAAAGACATCTTATTGCAATTATATAGGGCTCTGGTGAGATCGCACCTGGAGTATTGTGTATCTCCTTACCTAAGGAAGGATATACTTGCCATAGAGGGAGTGCAACAAAGGTTCACCAGACTGATTCCTGGGATGGGGGGATTGTCCTATGAGGAGAGATTGAGTAGACGAGGCCTATAATTCTCTCGAGTTTAGAAGAATGAGAGGTGATCTCATTGAAACATATAAAATTCTTAGTGATTGACAGGGTAGATGAGGGAGGATGTTTCCCCCGGGCTGGGGAGTCTGGAACCAGGGATCACAGTCTCAGGATAAGGGATCGGCCATTTAGGACTGAGATGATGAGAAATTTCACTTAGAGTGTGGTGAATCTTTTGAATTCTCTGCCCCAGAGGACTGTGGAGGCTCAGTCTTTGAGTATCTTCAAGACCGAGATCGATAGATCCATGAATATCAAGGGATATGGGGATAGTGCAGGAAAGTGGAGTTGAGATCGAAGATCAGCCATGATCTTATTGAATGGCGGAGCAGGCTCAAGGGGCCGAATGGCCGACTCCTGCTCCTAATCCTTGTGATCTTATGAGCCACAGCGGACACTTTAACAAACGGAAACAGTGGGCTGGACTTTCGGGTCCTTTGCACTCCAGGACTGGCCCCGGAGTGGCGAGAAACGGGGCAGCGGGGTCTCCAGTGTCGATCGGGAGCTTCGGGTCGGGTTTTGTGACAGCGCTGGGCAGCACCGCCGGGGAGAGCTGCGCTGTGTGTGCGTCACTGGTGTGAGTTTGGACTCGCACCCGACCCGTCTGCCCCGAAGCACCGCCAGGGAAAACCGAACGTTCTGGCCCTGCCGGGGGCAGTGAGGAGGGTAAAGTGCAGGAAAGGTAAGTGCGAGGGTTTGTTCTCTTAATTTCTTTTAGCGAATTGTGTTGTGGTCGCAATGTTTTGGGAATGATTTCGCGTATTTTTTTTTTAGGTTTTTTCCCGTCCCAGGGCGCCTCTCGGAGCGCTCCCAGCTCCGCACTTTAGTTGGCGAGGTTCCCATTTTTGCGCGGCAAAAGTTGTTGAACTCCTCCCTTAGCTGTGCCCTGGCACAGAGCCCAGATGGTGAAAATTTCTTCCAAGACGCAACCTATTCCCGGCTGGTAACTTTCCCATCCGCCTCCGGTTTCACCCCGAAAATGACAAAACGTAAAATCCAGCCCTAACATACTTTAGGAACTATAAAAATACTCTCCTTTAGTTGAGATAAGTGACCTTGTGTGTGCAATACTCTGCTCTATATATTGGCACTGAGCATTAAAGCAAACTTAGTCACTTTTATAATCCCGAGGTCACTATTTTGCCGCTGTAATCCTTATCTACAGTCGGTTGTTGTAAAACCTTTTCTCACTCTGATGTGACCATTTCATGCTAAAGATACATTAATTAAGGGTCTTGTTGATGAGGTACAGAAGTTCCAACCGAGCATGTTGATGTGAAATATTATTCAAAGTGAATATCTAAAATGCAAGGAATTGTGACACCATTGTGTGTTTCTGTGTTTAATACTGTCCAAGATTTTATCATCATTGGGTTCGATGGGAGATGTAGAAAGAGGGCAGTGATTCCATTAGTGGTTGGATTTCCAGCAGCTCCGATTTCCCAATCACAATTATTGACGACTGGGACTGGCTGCTGCCAGACATTAGAAACCACCTCCTCCAATATCGGAGCAGCAGAATGATGGAAAAAGTATCCAGTTCGAATTTTCAAATGGAGTTTTCAGCATCAAATACTGGCGGCATTTCTTCCAACTTGCATTTCACCTGAATATCAGCCAAAGCTTAGCAGTATGGTGGCGTATTGGACTGTACAGTCAGTCACCTGAGAACTCACTTTTAGAATGGAAGCAAGTCTTCCTCGATTTCGAGGGACTGCCTATGATGATGATGGCAGCGAAGGAATATTCACACTAAAATCTCTCATGCAGCACAGGTTGTACAGAAGAGGAGGAAGCAATTATTTGCATACGAACTTGACGTTGCTAATGTTTAAAAATCAATTTCTCCATTTCCTTTCTAACTAGTATCATCCCTGTCCCTTCCCTTTCTTTTCCATGGTCAATCTGACCCTCCTACCCCTGGCTATTACTTGTAAAAGTTCCAAGATTCAATTATCAGCATCACCCCCCCACCCGCAGTCCCCCACCCCCCCAGACATTTGTTGGAAGATGTTTCTTGGTTAACAGCATGATTCCACAGGAAGGTTAGAAACTTGAGATAGTTTTCGGGATGAATGTTACAAAATCATTGACCGTATGAAACAAGAGTTGAAGAGATTTGTTGAATAATAAATTTGCCTTGGATTGGACTTATTCAAAAGGTGGAAGGAGATGATTCTTCCTCCATCTTCACTTCTCTGGAGCTTTCTCTGATAGCCCTTCCATTCTGTGTCTCCGCCTCTGACCACCCTCCCCCTATTGTCATGACCTCTCTCCCCCTCTTTTCCCCCCCCGCCCCCAGTGCAAGTGCACGATCATTGTTGTGTCTCACCATTACAGTGTTTCACATGTGGCCGTTAGTGGTGCTTTGTGAAATGCTCCAGCCATTCAATGCAGACCTTGGGAATTATTTAAATGAACTTTGTTGTTACATAATTGCATAATTCCAGTTTCTTAACCGGTAAGGGGTTATGGGGGGCGGGCAGGGAAATGGAGCTGAGTCCATGATCAGATCAGCCATGATCGTATTAAATGGCAGAGCAGGCTCGAGGGGTCATATGGCCGACACCTACTCCTATTTCTTATGTTCTTATAATTTCAATGTCCTTTTCTTGTTATGGGTCAATGACTGCTGGCCTAGTCCCAGTGTGTATTTGGATAGTAATATTATTGACAATTATCTGGTAGATCCCACTTTAAATAAATTACATTGATTAAAGAAAACAGGGATTTTCTTCAGTCCTTCACTGAAATTCTGAAGTTTATTTACACAAAAGGGATCAGTAATTAAGTAGCTTATTTCACAGAATGTCCCAAATTGACAGGTCGAGCTCAAGACATTAATTTGATACCAAAACTGGCCTCAGAGTTTAAATGTTTGCTTACCCGCTGCCAGCACTCGAGATTCAATCCGCTGGAAAATTGCTCGTGAGTCGTTTCCCCGGGACAGAATTTCTGTGCTTGTGTATGTAAAACCAGGGGGCAGAGATTTAAAGTCGTTAGTAAAAGGATTAAAGGGGATTTGAGGGGAAATTTCTTCACCCAGAGGGTGGTGGGGGTCTGGAACTCACTGGCTGAAAGGGTGGTAGAGGCAGAAACCCTCACCACATTTAAAAAGTACTTGGATATGCAGTTGTAACCTACAGGGCTACGGACCGAGAGCTGGAAAGTGGGATTAGGCTGGATAGCTCTTTGTCGGCCGGCACGGACACGATGGGCCGAATGGCCTCCTTTCGTGCTGTAAATGTCTATGATTCTATGATTTGTTGTGTACTCTAGTAAGATGCGTGTCTCATAACTCTATCTCTGAATAATCTTTATTAGGATTTAAGTCTACAGACAGCTGAGTTTGCTTGCAATATTTCTGCTTTTTCCAAAGGGCCTGTGCTGTGGTAACACACCGTTATGGGTACTTAAGCTGCAGTCCGGAGAATGGCTTAATTATTTTTAGGCCATGGATTCATGCAAACACGAAGGCCAGTTATTAAAAAGAGGCACCTTTTAGACCAAAACATATACAGACCCCTTACAGGAAGAGTGAGATGAGATGAGCAGTGCAAAGGGGTCTGATAATGTGACGATTGGCGGTTCGTGTTCTTTGCATTGCTGTTAGTAACTGTGGACTGTTCCGAGTTATAACGTAGGGTCAGGAACCGCTGTTGGGGATGTGCACAATTAGTTTTTAACACTAACACATCCATTGTGATGAACCAGCCTGTAATTTGCGGTCAGCGATGAAGCAAAGCGTTGGCCCAAAGAAAGCTGCAATCTCGCCATCCCTGTGGCGAGAAGTTTACCTTTTTTGACAAGTAATTGATTTCAGCGCTGTATAGAGGGGAATCCCTAGCGCGAGCTGCAGTGACGTTAGCAAGCTTTCTAAGCAGCCAATCGCATTGCAGAATTCTCACGTATCGGGAACCAGGAAATGAGAAGCTGCTTTTATCTGGACATTTTTTTACATTTTACAGAGAGTGAAACAAAGATTGGGGCTCTGACATGGGGATCAGGTAAAGGCTAAAAATATCATGAACAAACTTTTAAAAAAGTTTTTGTTTTAAAATGTTTTTAAAAATTGTAATTTTTATCATATTAGAGAAATTTGACTCTCCACAATATAAAAATTAGTTTTTCAGGGGCCATAATATTTGTTTAGCAAACTCCAGTTATACCTACTCCATCGAGGTCGAACTTTTAATGGGGTATTTAACAGCGATATTACTGTGGAAAGCCCAAGTTTTCATCAGTTTCACTGATTTGATCGATTGCCGGCTATGGGGTGGGTGTTCCACAGCACAGCCAGTGTCGGAGCAGCGAATAACTGACCGCAACTTCAGGGTTTCCGCGCTCAGAGGCACACGGGCTAAATCCTGACATTGTGGTCAGTTTCAGAGGGATCATAATAGCGATCGCTGTTCATGCACTGTTAGTACCCAGCACAACTTCTGCCCAATGCAGCGATCAGATGTCAGACTGACAACAATTATCCGAGATGCATGGTGAAGGGCTATTAGGGGTTTGCAAGCTGTGTAACCAGGCTGACATAGAAACATAGAAATTTACAGCACAGAAGGAGGCCATTTCGACCCATCGTGTCCATGCCGGCCTACAAAGAGTCGCACGGCCCTCGGTCAGCAGCCCTGAAGGTTACATATGAACAATGAACAATGGCGGAAAGGTAAAGAGCACCCAGCCCAACCAGTCCGCCCCATACAACTGCGACTCCCCTTATACTGAAACATTCTACACTCCACCCCAACCGGAGCCATGTGCTCTCCTGGGAGAGGCAAAAACCAGATTAAAAACCCAGGCCAATTCGGGAAAAAAATCTGGGAAAATTCCTCTCCGACCCATCCAGGCAGTCGAAACTAGTCCCGGAGATCACTCTGGTCGTATTCGATTCGCTGAAGTACTTACCATCGTATCTGCACCAGCCAACAAGAGGTTATCCAGTCTAATCCCACTTACAAGCCTTAGGTCCGTAACCCTGCAGGTTACGGCACTTTAAGTGTACATCCAAGCACCTTTTAAATGTAGTGAAGGTTTCTGCCTCTACCACCCTTCCAGGCAGTGAGTTCCAGACCCCCACAAGCCTCTATGTGAAGAATCCTCCCCTCAAATCCCCTTTAAAACTTCCACCAACCACCTTAAACCTATGCCCCCTCGTAATTGACCCCTCCACCAAGGGAAATAGGCCCTCGCTATCCACTATATCCAGGCCCCTCAAAATTTTATACACCTAAAATGTGGTCTCCTCTCAGCTGCCTCTGTTCCAAGGAGAACAAACCCAGCCTATCCAATCTGTCCTCATAGCTAAGATTCTCCATTCCAGGCAGCATCCTAGTAAATCTCCTCTGCATCCTTTCTAGTGCAATCACATCCTTCCTACAATACGGTGACCAGAACTGCACGCAGTATTCCAACAGTCACCGAACCAGTGTTTTATATAATTTAAGCATAACCTCCCTGCCCTTGTATTCTATGCCTCGGCCAATAAAGGCAAGATTCCGTTGGCTTTCTTAACCACCTTATCCACCTGGCCTGCTACTTTTAGGGATCTGTGGACAAGCACTCCAAGGTCCCTTTGTTCTTCTACATTTCTAAGTGGCCTACTGCTTAATGTGTATACCCTTTCCTTATTAGCCATCCCCAAGTATCTCACTTCTCTGAAATAAATTCCGTTTGCCATTGTTCTGCCCACCTGATTAATAGATTGATATCCTGCTGCAGTTCACGACTTTCCTCTTCATTATCAACCACACAGTCAATTTTAGTTTCATCTGCAAACTTCTTAATCATATTTCCTATATTCAAATCTAGATCATTGATATATACCACAAAAAGCAAGGGACCCAGTGCTGAGCCCTGCGGAACTCCACTGGAAACATCCTTCCAGTCACAAAAACATCCATCAACCATTACCCTTTGCTTCCTACCTCCAAGCCAATTTTGGATCTAACTTGCCACTTTGCCCTGGATCCCATGGGCATTTACCTTTGTGACCCATCTGCCATGTGGGACCTTATCAAAAGCTTTGCTAAAGTCCATATACACTACATCATATACACTACCCTCATCGACCCTCCTCGAAAAATTCAATCAGGTTAGTCAAATACGATCTTCCCTTAACAAATCCATGCTGACTATCCCCAATTAATCCTTGCCTTTCTAAATGTAGATTTATCCTGACTTTCAGGATTTTTTCCAATAATTTTCCCACTATTGAGGTTAGGCTGACAGGCCTGTAATTACTCAGCCTTATCCCTTTCTCCGTTCTTAAACAAGGGTACCACATTAGCAGTCCTCCAATCCTCCAACACCATGCCCAGATCCAAAGAGGACTGGAAAATTATGGTCAAGGCCTTTGCTATTTCCTCTTTTGCTTCGCTCAACAACCTGGGATGCATTTCATCTGGGCCTGGAGTCTTATCCACTTCCAACGCTGCTAAACCCCTTAATGCTTCCTCTCTCACTATGTTTATTTCACCCAGAATTTCACACTCCTCCTCAATAGCAGTATCTGCATTGCCCCTTTCCTTTGTGAAAACAGACGCAAAGTATTCATTAAGAACCATACCCACATCTTCCTCTTCCACACAGAGTATCCTCATCGTCTCTAATAGGCTCTACACATTCTTTAGTTCCCCTCTTACTCAATATATTTATAGAACATCTTTGGGTTTTCCTTGACTTTACTTGTCAAGATTTTTTCATGCTCTCTCTTAGCATTCCTAATATCCTTTTTAATTTTAACTCTGAACTTTCTATATTCCTCCAGAGATTCTACAGTATTTAGCCATCAGTATATGACATAAGCGTCCCTTTTTTCTTTATCCTCCTCTGCAAGTCCCTAGATATCCAGGGGGTTCCAGAATTGTTATTCCCACCCTTTTTCTTTAAGGGAACATGTTTGGCCTGAGCCCTCTGGATCGCCTCCTTGAATGCCTCCCATTGTTCCGACAATTTGGCCTTTCAAAGGTCCGTGATACAGGTGATTCAGGCTGCTAACCAGCTGGCATCCCAGCTTTCTCATACTCTAGGTACATTTGGGGCATTCCCTGCTGACTGTCGCTGTGGAAATCTGAGGATATTTGGTAACTGACAATTTGGTGTCCCTTCCTGTTTGTTAGGAGTGATAACAGAGCGGCACTATCATTTGTTTGGCAGCTCTGTGAAAAGCTTCTGTGACCGATTCCTCCCTTCTCTAGATGGATCCCCAGTTTGTGGTTTCTGTAGAGGTGTCTGGAATTAAGGACATAGTCTCAGGATAAGGGGTCGGCCATTTAGGACTGAGATGAGGAGCAATATCTTCACTCAGCTGGTTGTGAATTTTTGGAATTCTCTGCCTCAGAGGGCTGTGGGTGCTGAGTCTCTGAATATGTTCAAGGCTGAGATCGCTAGATTTTTAGACTCTTCATATTGTGTTCCTAACACAGGTGAGGCTGCACACAGGGAGGTTAAAGTAACAGTGACCTCAGTCTTTATTAAGACACTCCAGAGTGAGGAACAGGCCTTAGGGGCCGGCTTATATACAGTGCTCCCAAGGGATGCTGGGATCCCTTGGGACTTCAGGGGATGCACTCCCTGGTGGCGGAACATGGGAGTGCATGCTTTACAGATACACAACATCACTCTTCCCCCCTGCCTCGCGCCCCCCCCCACCCCAAAAGTCAAAGTGAAAACTATTTACAAGCTGAGGCGGTCGGGAGCCTTTCTTTCCCTGGTGGACCTCAGTACAAATGTCTGTTCTGGTGTGTTGGCTGTGCCCTCACTGGGCTGGCGGGTTGTTGGCCCTGCAGGGCTGCTGGGTGAGCCTGGCCTTGCTGGGCTGCTGGGTGATGGGTTCGATTTCCTGGTCCGGCGTGGTGTCGTTAATCCTTTGGGTGTGTGTTGTGGGCTTGAAAAAGGTGGTGTGTGTTGTGGGCTTGAAAAAGGTGGTGTCTGCTGTGGGTTGTTCAGGGCAGTCTGTGAACCGCAGCCTCGTTTGGTCCAGGTGCTTTCTGCAAATTTGTCCATTGTCCAGTTTGACTACAAACACCCTACTCCCTTCTTTAGCTATCAACGTGCCCGCAATCCACTTGGGACCATGTTCATAGTTTAGCACATACACAGGGTCATTCAGATCAATTTCCCGTGACCAATTTCCGAGTGGCGCGACCATCGTTTACATTTTGTTGCTGCCGCCTGCTCTCTACCTGATCATGCAGGTTGGGGTGAACCAGCGAGAGTCTGGTTTTAAGTGTCCATTTCATGAGTAGCTCAGCCGGGGGCACCCCTGTGAGTGAGTGGGGTCTCGTGCGGTAGCTGAGCAGTTCTCGGGACAGGCGGGTTTGAAGTGAACCTTCTGTGACTCATTTGAGGCTCTATTTGATGGTTTGTACTGCCCACTCTGCCTGCCCATTGGAGGCTGGTTTAAACGGGGCCGAGGTGACATGTTTGATCCTATTGTGGGTCTTTAAATTCGGCACTGGTGAAACATGGCCCGTTGTCACTGACCAGTACGTCAGGCAAGCCATGGGTGGCAAACATGGCCCTCAGGCTTTCAATGGTGGCGGTGGCGGTGCTTCCCGACATTATTTCACATTCAATCCATTTTGAAAAAGCATTCACCACCACCAGGAACATTTTACCGAGAAACGGGCCCGCATAGTCGTCATGGATCCTCGACCATGGTCTGGAGGGCCAGGACCACAAACTTAGTGGTGCCTCTCTGGACGCGTTGCTCAACTGAGCACACGCTGCATTGCTGTACACAGGACTCCAAGTCAGAGTCGATACCGGGCCACCACACGTGGGATCTGGCTATCGCTTTCATTACTATACCCGGGTGTGTGCTGTAGAGATAAGAACATAACATAAGAACATAAGAATTAGGAACAGGAGTAGACCATCTAGCCCCTCGAGCCTGCTCCGCCATTTAACAAGATCACGGCTGATCTGGCCGTGGACTCAGCTCCACTTACCCGTCCGCTCCCCGTAACCCTTAATTCCCTTATTGGTTAAAAATCTATTTATCTGTGATTTGAATACATTCAATGAGCTAGCCTCAACTGCTTCCTTGGGCAGAGAATTCCACAGATTCACAACCCTCTGGGAGAAGAAATTCCTTCTCAACTCGGTTTTAAATTGGCTCCCCTGTATTTTGAGGCTGTGCACCCTAGTTCTAGTCTCCCCTACCAGTGGAAACAACCTCTCTGCCTCTATCTTGTGTATCCCTTTCATTATTTTAAATGGTTCTATAAGATCACCCCTCATCCTTCTGAACTCCAACGAGTAAAGACCCAATCTACTCAGTCTATCATCATAAGGTAACCCCCTCATCTCCAGAATCAGCCTCGTGAATCGTCTCTCTATTTCCCCCAAAGCTAGTATATCCTTCCTTAAGTAAGGTGACCAAAACTGCACGCAGTACTCCAGGTGCAGCCTTACGAATACCCTATACAGTTGCAGAAGGACCTCCCTGCTTTTGTACTCCATCCCTCTCGCAATGAAGGCCAACATTCCATTCGCCTTCCTGATTACCTGCTGCACCTGCAAACTAACTTTTTGGGATTCATGCACAAGGACCCCCAGGTCCCTCTGCACCTCAGCATGTTGTAATTTCTCCCCATTTAAATAATATTCCCTTTTACTGTTTTTTTTCCCCAAGATGGATGACCTCACACTTTCCGACATTGTATTCCATCTGCCAAACCTTAGCCCATTCGCTTAACCTATCTAAATCTCTTTGCAGCCTTTCTGTGTCCTCTACACAACCCGCTTTCCCACTAATCTTTGTGTCATCTGCAAATTTTGTTACACTACACTCTGTCCCCTCTTCCAGGTCATCTATGTATATTGTAAACAGTTGTGGTCCCAGCACCGATCCCTGTGGCACACCACTAACCACCGATTTCCAACCCGAAAAGGACCCATTTATCCCGACTCTCTGCTTTCTATTAGCCAGCCAATTCTCTATCCATGCTAATACATTTCCTCTGACTCCGCGTACCTTTATCTTCTGCAGTAACCTTTTGTGTGGCACCTTATCGAATGCCTTTTGGAAATCTAAATACACCACATCCATCGGTACACCTCTATCCACCATGCTCGTTATATCCTCAAAGAATTCCAGTAAATTAGTTAAACATGATTTCCCCTTCATGAATCCATGCTGCGTCTGCTTGATTGCACTATTTCTATCTAGATGTCCCGCTATTTCTTCCTGAATGATAGTTTCAAGCATTTTCCCCACTACAGATGTTAAACTAACCGGCCTATAGTTACCTGCCTTTTGTCTGCCCCCTTTTTTAAACAGAGGCGTTACATTAGCTGCTTTCCAATCTGCTGGTACCTTCCCAGAGTCCAGAGAATTTTGGTAGATTATAACAAATGCATCTGCTATAACTTCCGCCATCTCTTTTAATACCCTGGGATGCATTTCATCAGGACCAGGGGACTTGTCCACCTTGAGTCCATTAGCCTGTCTAGCACTACCCCCCCGAGTGATAGTGATTGTCTCAAGGTCCTCCCTTCCCACATTCCTGTGACCAGCAATTTTTGGCATGGTTTTTGTGTCTTCCACTGTGAAGACCGAAGCAAAATAATTGTTTAAGGTCTCAGCCATTTCCACATTTCCCATTATTAAATCCCCCTTCTCATCTTCTAAGGGACCAACATTTACTTTAGTCACTCTTTTCCGTTTTATATATCTCTTAAAAACTTTTACTATCTGTTTTTATGTTTTGCGCAAGTTTACCTTCGTAATCTATCTTTCCTTTCTTTATTGCTTTCTTTGTCATTCTTTGCTTAGTTTAAAATTTTCCCAATCTTCTATTTTCCCACTAACCTTGGCCACCTTATACGCATTGGTTTTTAATGTGATACTATCCTTTATTTTCTTGGTTATCCACGGCTGGTTATCCCTTCTCTTACCGTCCTTCTTTTTCACTGGAATATATTTTTGTTGAGCATTATGAAAGAGCTCCTTAAACGTCCTCCACTGTTCCTCAATTGTGCCACCGTTTAGTCTGTGTTTCCAGTCTACTTTAGCCAACTCTGCCCTCATCCCACTGTAGTCCCTTTGTTTAAGCATAGTATGCTCGTTTGAGACACTACTTCCTCACCCTCGATCTGTATTACAAATTCAACCATACTGTGATCACTCATTCCGAGAGGATCTTTTACTGGGAGATCGTTTATTATTCCTGTCTCATTACACAGGACCAGATCTAAGATAGCTTGTTCCCTTGTAAGTTGTGTAACATACTGTTCTAAGAAACAATCCCGTATGAATTCTATGAATTTCTCCTCCAGGCTACCCCCTGCGATTTGATTTGACCAATCGATATGTAGGTTAAAATCCCCCATGATTACTGCCGTTCTTTTTTCACATGCCTCCATTATTCCCTCCATTATGCCCTCCCCATCGTGAAGTTATTATTTGGGGGCCTATAAACTACACCCACCAGTGACTTTTTCCCCTTACTATCTCTAATCTCCACCCACAATGATTCAACATTTTGTTCATTCGAGCAAATATCGTCTCTCACAACTGCCCTGATATCATCCTTTATTAACAGAGCTACCCCACCTCCTTTCCCTTCTTGTCTATCTTTCTGAATCGTCAGATACCCCTGTATGTTTAATTCCCACTCTTGGCCACCCTGCAACCACGTTTCTGTAATGGCCACCAAATCAAAGCCATTTGTAATGATTTGTGCCGTCAACTCATTTACTTTATTTCGAATGCTGCGTGCGTTTAGGTAGAGTGTTTTAATGCTAGTTTTTAAACCATGATTTTTAGTTTTGACCCCTCCTGCAGCCCCTTTATATTCAGTGACCTTTTTTGTTTTTTGCCTTGGGTTTCTCTGCCCTCACTTTTACTCCTCTCCTTTCTGTCTTTTGCTTTTGTCTCCTTTTTGTTTCCCTCTGTCTCCCTGCATTGGTTTCCATCCCCCTGCCATATTAGTTTAACTCCTCCCCAACAGCACTTGCAAACACTCCCCCTAGCACATCCCCATAGGATCCGATATGAACGTCTCCCTGCCCTTTTTGGGTAGCACTACACGGTTACCCCACAACAGGCAGTCTGCCGAAATGGACAGCTCATCCTTTTGTCGCTGGAACGGCTTGATTAGCGCTTGCATTTCAACAGGGATGCTGGCCCAGCTCCCATGCAGTACACAGTTTTTTACTAGGGATAGCAGAGGATCTTGGCTGGTCCAAGTCCTGCTCTGGCGAGCCGCGACAGGTGATTTATCATTTTCAAACGCTTCCATGTCCATCAGCAAGTCTGCGGACTGCACCACCATCAACAAGTTTGCAGGTTGCGTCATTTCCACCCCCGTGGTGGGCAATGGTAGCCGACAGAGCATCCGTACAGTTCTCGGTGCCTGGCCTGTGGCGGATGGTAAAGTTATACGCTGATAGCGTGAGTGCCCACCTTTGTATGCGGGCTGTGGCATTCATATTTATCCCCTTGTTTTCAGCTAACAGGGATATGAGGGGCTTGTGATCGGTTTCCAGCTCAAATTTGAGGCCAAACAGGTACTGATGCATTTTCTTTACCCCGAACACACATGCTAATGCCTCTTTCTCAATCATGCTGGAGGCCCTCTCGGCCTTAGACAAGCTCCTGGAGGCATAGACGACAGGTTGCAACTTCCCCGCAACATTAATTTGTTGTAATACACACCCGATTCCATACGACGACGCATCACATGCTAGCACGAGTCTTTTACATGGTTTATACAATAGAAGCTGCTTGTTGGAGCATAAAATGTTTCTGGCTTTCTCAAAAGCAATTACTTGCTTTTTTTGCCCATACCCAATACGCAATAACGCATGTAGGGGCTCTAAGAGCGTGCTTAATCCCGGTAGGAAGTTACCAAAATAGTTGAGGAGTCCCAGGAACGACCACAGCTCCGTGACGTTCTGTGGCCTGGGCGTGTTCCTGATAGCCTCTGTCTTGGTGTCTGTGGGCCGAATGCCATCCGCCGCGATCTTTCTTCCCAAAAACTCCACTTCTGTTGCCATGAAGATGCATTTTGACCTCTTCAGCCACAGCCCTACGCGATCCAGTCGCTGGAAGACCTCCTCCAGGTTTTGTAGGTACTCAACGGTGTCCTGACCATGACCAATATGTCATCCTGAAAGACCACCATGTGTAGTACCAACTTGAGTCGGCTCTCCATGTTTCTCTGGAAGTTTGCTGCAGCCGACTGAATTACAAACAGGCATCTGTTGTAGATGAACAGTCCCTTGTGCGTGTTGATGCAGGTGAGGCCCTTTGAAGACTCCTCCAGCTCCTGCGTCATGTCGGCCGAAGTCAGGTCGAGCTTGGTGAACGTCTTGCCTCCTGCCAGCATTGCAAATAGGTCGTCTGCCTTAGGTAGCGGGTATTGGTCCTGTAGCGAGAAACGATTAATAGTTACTTTATAATCGCCGTAAATCCTGACCATGCCATCACTTTTGAGTACTGGAACAATCGGGCTGGTCCACTCGCTGAATTCCACTGGGAAGATGATGCCCTCGTGTTGCAGCCTGTCAGCTCAATTTCCACCTTCTCCCTCATCATGTGAGGTACCGCTCGCGCCTTGTGGTGAATGGGTCGTGTCTCTGGGACCAAGTGGATCCGCACCTTCACCCCGGAAAAGTTTCCAATGCCTGGCTCAAAAAGGGAAGTAATTTTGTTCAGAACCTGGGTACATGAGACCTCATCACGATGTGATAGCGCTCGGATGTCATCCCAGTTCCAGCTGATTTTGCTCAGCCAGCTCCTTCCACGCAGTGTGGGAGCATCACCCTGGACAATCCAGATTGGCAGTTCATGCACCATGCCCTCGTAGGTGACCTTGACCATGGCGCTGCCCAGGAAAGTGATGAGTTCTTTGGTGTACGTTCTCAGTTTCATGTGGATGGGGCTCAGGGCTGGTCTGAGTGCTTTGTTGCACCACAGTCTCTCAAATATCTTTTTACTCATGATGGATTGGCTAGCCCCAGTGTCCAGTTCCATGGCTATGGGTAAGCCATTCAATTTTACGTTTAGCATTATAGGTGGACATTGCATCGAAAATGTGTGCACACCATGTACTCCAGCATCTGCCTCCTCTCTCTGAGGCTCAAAATTGCTTTGATCCACCATGGACCGATCTTCCTCTGCCACGTGGTGGTTAGCAGGTTTTGCAGAGCTTGCAACTCAGCTGCAAGCTCGTTAGAGGTGCCCCATTGTTCCACAGCTCTTGCAAACATACCATTTGAAGCGGCATGAATAAGCTGAATGGAAGCCTCCACAATGCCAACAAGGTGTGAATTGCCTTGCATTCATCCTTTGTTGTGGACTGTGAGTCATCTGGGTCACCTAAGACCTGCTGGCAGTTGCAGACTCGTGGGTTCTGCCCTGTACATTTCTGCTCACATACATAGTTCCAGTTAATTTATGAACATTGCTAGCACTTGTGTGCTGAGAGATTTGTTTGGTGTTATCACTGGTGGACATAAACGCCTGTGCTATTGCAATGGCCTTACTGATGGTCGGTGTCTCTGCAAATTTTCGTAGGATGGTCTCGTGGTCAATGCATTGTACAAAAAAGTCTCTGAGCATTTGCTCCAGGTAGCCATCAAACTCACATTGTCCTGCAAGTCGCCTTAGCTCGGCGACGTAGCTCACCACTTCCTGACCTTCAGATCGCTGGCACGTGTAGAACCAATACCTCGCCATCAGCACGCTCTCCCTCGGGTTAAGATGCTCCCGATCCAGTGTACATAGCTCCTCATATGACTTATCTGTAGGTTTCACCAGAGCCAGAAGATTTTTCATGAGGCTGTAGGTCGGTGCCCCGCAGACTGTGAGGAGGACCGCTCTCCTTTTTGCAGCGCTTCCTTCTCCGTCCAGCTCGTTGGCTACAAAGTACTGGTCTAACCATTCAACATAGGCTTCCCAGTCCTCGCCCTCCGAGAACTTCTCCAGGATGCCCACAGTTTGCTGCATCTTTGCGTTGGATTCGTATTCTCGTCGCCAGTTATTGTGTTCCTGACACACATGAGAATGCACACAGGGAGATTAAAGGAACAGGCCTTGGGGGCCGGCTTCTATACAGTGCTCGCTAGGGATGCTGGGATCCCTTGGGACTTCAGGGGATGCGCTCCCTGGTGGCGGAACATGATACACAACACTTGGGGAATCAAGGAATATGGAGATCAGGTGGGAAAGTGGAGTTGAGGTCAAAGATCAGCCATGATCTTATTGAATGGCGGAGCAGTCTCGAAAGGCTGGATGGCCGACTCCTGCTCCTATTTCTGATGTTCTTAACCTTGCAGTGTTGATGACATAACGCTCTCCTGCTGAGAAACTACAGTAGTGATTTGGGGGTATCTGTTGGTGGTTGCTCCAGTGTCCTGACATCAGGTGTGCTGGCTCCAGTTGGCAATGACCAGAATAAAACTGTCTGCTCCAGACACTGCCTGTATTGTGGGCTGAAAGGCAGGATAACTCGACACTGCGGTCTCGATTATTAGTTTGTGGTGGGGTCAGTGCAAGCTTGCGTGCCGAGGCCTGGAGAGACCTGAACACCCGGGCCTCATTTACATATACAAGGCCACACTCCGGCCCGAGACCAGCAGGCATCACGGCCTGGCCCGTGGGCAGGGGCGATAACGTGGGGGGCAGGAGGCTACCGCTAGGGACCCGCGGGAATAGTCCCCGGCACAAGGTAAGGCCTTTGGTGGCTTCCAGGAGGAGAAGGAGGGAAGTCCTGCTCCAAATGTACAGAGTATTGGTGAGGCCACACCTGGAGTAATTCGTACAGCTTTGGTCTCCATATTTGCATTGGAGACAGTTCAGAGAAAGTTCATTTGGTTGATTCCTGAGATGAAGGTGTTGGGTGTATACTTCAGAATGAGAGGTGATCTTATAGAACCATATAAGATTCTGAGGGGGCTCGACAGGGTAGACACAGAGAGGATGTTTAACCTCATGAAGAATCTGGAACTAGGGGCATCGTTTCAGAATAAGGGTTTGCTCATTTAAATCCGAGATGAGGAGGAATTTCTTCTCAAAGGGTCATGAATCTGTGGAATTCTCTACTCCAGAGAGCTGTGGAGGCTGGGTCATTGAATGTATTTAAGGTGGAACCAGACAGATTTTGAAAGATAAGGGAGGCAAGGGTTATGGGGAGTGGACAGGGAAGTGGAGTTGAGGTCAAGATCTGATCAGCCATGAACTTATTGAATGGCAGAGTAGGCTCGAGGGGCCAAATGGCCTACTCCTGCTCCTATTTCTTATGTTCTTATGAATCTGCATCAAGGGTGGAGAGGGGTGGGGAAGAGTTGGCCTGAGATTCCTACTCCTGGCTCACAAGGAAACTTAAAAACTTGCCTGGGCCTAAAGCCTAGGCTGGCCCTATTGTACCTTGCTGCTGTTGGATCGTTTGTCCCAGTGTGGGAACCAGCACTGCTTGGCCCTTTAGGCTCCTGATTAAAATGGCAGGTCGTGGCCCGATGACACTCGCCCTGGGTCAGCTGTCCCTGCCAGCTTCAACTTATAATTGCAGTCGGCCAGATCGTGGCAGGAAGAGAGTGCATAATACTTCCATTGCAATTTAACTTCCCCACCCGCTTGGTTTCCGTCAGGCGGGGGGGTGTAAAATCGAGGCCTGTGTGTTAGATATGTACTGTAATATTTTATTTCATTCAATATTTCAAGTTAATCTATGTTGCATATTGCGCGATTTACTGATTAGCATTTATTAAATGAGCTAAAACAGAATAATCCGAATGTTCACCGTTGCTGGAGCAGATCCCGTACTCTGCAGAGCTGTTCGTGTAAAGTCGAGTATTTAGAGGTGTGCTGTTTCCGCAGTAAATGTCAGTCAAACCTCTTTTCCTCAGGCGGCCGAAGGCTGCACTGCTGCACTGGAGGCTGCAGAGTGTTCGAAGATCAGTCCCTCAAATCTGCCACCAAGCTCATAGTCTACAAGGGCTGTACTGATACCCGCCCTCCTGTATGGCTCAGAGACATGGACCATGTACAGTAGACACCTCAAATCGCTGGAAAAATACCACCAACGATGTCTCCGCAAGATCCTGCAAATCCCCTGGGAGGACAGACGCACCAACGTTAGCGTCCTCGACCAGGCCTACGTCCCCGGCATCAGAGCACTGATCACACTCGACCAGCTCTGCTGGGCGGCTACATTGTTCACATGCCTGACACAAGACTCCCAAAGCAAGCGCTCTACTCTGAATTCCTGCACAGCAAATGAGCCAAAAATGGGCAGAGGAAATGTTACAAGGACACCCTCAAAGCCTCCCTGATAAAATGCAATATCCCCACCGACACCTGGTAGTCCCTGGCCAAAGACCGCCCTAAGTGGAAGAAGTGCATCTGGGAGGGCATTGAGCACCTCGAGTCTCATCACCGAGAGCATGCAGAAACCAAGCGCAGGCAGCGAAAGAGCGTGCGGCAAACCTGTCCCACCCTCCCTTTCCTCAACGACTATCTGTCCCACCTGTGACAGACTGTAATTCTCGTATTGGACTGTTCAGTCACCTAAAAACTTATTTTTAGAGTGGAAACAAGTCTTCAATTCCGAGGGACTGCTTATGATGAAGAAATGTCAGTGTGCAATATCGGTGTGAACCTTATGGTCTGTACCTTTTTATAAAATACCTGCTTGAACAGCATGCCCCATGTGACCCTCTTGTCATCTCTCTTGTACGGGTGTTTCAGCTACTTGTGGGAATCCTTCCAATTTATTATTTTCCATTGCAAAACTCAGCCAATATTTAATGACAATAGTGTGAGAGCTTAAATGTAATTGCTTCGTTAATACCAAAGTAATGCTCTTGGGCTATAATTTTCTGTAGCAGGGCATCTCCCGGTATCTGCCATTAGTTAGACATGCCTTGCACATTTAGTTATTTAAATATGTTGCGTGGCGAGTTGCTGAAAGTGCGAGCTGAGAATGTCGCAGCAAGGGGAAACCGGGAATCTGGGACCCGGATGAGCAGGGCAAGAAAACTGGGCATCTCCTTAACCAATCAGACTGCAGGATTGTGACATTAATAGTGCAAGGACTGAGCAGGAAGTGTATGTTAGTGGGTAAATTTAATGTCAAATCAGGTACAGAAAGAAAAATAAAGAGAGGGAAAAAGAGCGGATTAAAAGAGAAGAGAAAAAGTGACAGAAAGGAAAAGTTAAAAATTAAAATGTTACATTTTTGAAATCTCCAACACCAATTAAAACCTGAGATTCCACACGTAATAGTTAATTTTCAGAGCCAGAGAGATTGTTTGGCAGCAATTAACATTTATCACATTGTTAACAGGATACTTAGACTGAAATGGATAAGACTGAACTTTCTGTGGCGGGTTTAATTCGTATCTACCATGCAAATACAGCAATTTGGATATTTGCGTTTAACCATGTATCTGCCCCTCACCTGAAGTTGCTGCAGCATTTGCGCATAAATAACGGCAAGTGTCATTATCCTCACCGTTATTTTGACAGCAAATTCTGGCCCATTTGAACTTGTTATATCATTTTTAATATTCTGAAATTTAAAAAACATGAGAAAAGAATGTCCTGAGTTTGACAATTACATTATCTTGACAATCTCTCAGAGCCTGTTAAGAATGTATTTTATAAAAATCTCATGTATCACACTGCTGCCCGGTCTAAGATTGCCCTAATGTTGCATTTAATGTGGAAAATTGAAGGGAATTTTACATTGCAATGTAGATCATTAACCGTTCTGAGAGTGTTTGATGCCTGTCTTTGGGAGCAAGGCTGTAGCCCTTGCCTTGGGAAATGCGGCTGCAGGATTAAAGAAACATAGAACTTATACACACACAGCGTATGTGCTCACAAACTAAACACACTGCAATACCACTCCATGAAACAAGACTTATTTGCACCTAACATTAACTGCGGGTATGTGGTGAATTACATGGTTTGGATCAGTATGGAGACCATAAGTGCCAATAACAGAGCCTACAGGTGTCTGTCGATCAGCACGTGACCATTTGTTATTTTATAGGACAGATGCAAGCCCCTAGTCTTTGTTTGCGAAATGTGTCAAGGGGTGGATCGGAGTCAGGAAGTCATTGATAATGAATGACAATGACCTTGTGATGTCATAGTCGCTGCTACACAATCGATTTCTAAAGTCAGCAAAGGACAGATAGAATTGCTTGCATCTTTGGACCTAAGGATGCGGGTACAGGATATAATTTCGAGGAAATATAAGGGGATGAAGTACTTACTGTTTTGTCTGTTTCATTTGCAGGCATGTTTCTTGTCTGCATGTATTTATTTTTCATGCATTTAGGGTATTTGTGCATGTAGCAGCATCAAGATTATATCTCTGAAGATTGCCTCTTCAGTATTTCTCATAAAATGATGGATGTGTTCTCTCAGACAATGTCTTTACACTTACTGACCAGAGAGATCCTTATCCTTGTGTGACAGAAATGAGAGAGTGAGCAGATTAATTTGGTCCAATCTGGTTTTGCTCACATATATTTAATTAGAACCTGATATAATCATATCTTTGGATCAAATGGTAATCTTGCCTGATTTGCCCTCTATCACTGTCGCTCTGAGCACGGTTGTACTTTAAGGCAAGTTTTGCAATTTGGCCCTTGTCAGTTGCAATAGCTGAAGCAACGGTGAATTATTGAAAAGGTCACTGTGGGGTTTTGTGGCATACAACAGCAGAATAGCACAGTGCTCCTCAGAGGCAATAGACTCAGCAGAAAAGCCTCTCTTGTTCAGCTCTTATTACACATAAACTTAAAGAATGCTTCAAGGCACAAATCCCCAGAGCCACGAGCTCATCAAAACCATCTGTAAGGTAAGGAAAGGTTAATAAAAGTTCAAATGAGGCTACATAATTAGAACCCAATTTGTGCTCTTGAATGTTATTGCAGGATTGTTCTAAACAGGGATAAGATGGGATTTCAAAGACAGTAGGGATTTGTGATGCACTCTGTCAGGTATTGATTATATTATACCAGAGCTAGTGTCTCTGGTTTGCTACATTTTCAGTAAACATTCGGGATAGTGCCGTGAGAACGACCATCACAGTTGCTCCTTTGGGCACAATCCAATAGGCCGACAATGACTTTACTTGTCCATCAACAGCATTGTTTTTCTGTTCTGAACTGTTTTTACACATTAAAGATTGACCTGATCACATCTTCAATGAAACAATGTCACCTTCAACTGCTGGGCTCTTTCCATTGGCTAGAAATCTAACCTTTGGAACTGGTTCTGTGTTCACAAATGTCCAGGACTGTGGAGGTTGCTCCCACCTCCAAGATAAACAGCGGGAGCCCCGAGGGCCAACATGCACAATGTTACAGGTCGATATTATTTCTAGAAAAAGTATAGAATATATAGGATATATTATACAAGGGTGGAAAAATACATTTGACTTAAAAAAAAATAATAGGACAGATAATGGGGAAGGATGAGCTGAATTACAGTGTTCAAAATGTTTTAATGTTAACTATCATTATTATATATTAAGTGATATTACTGGTTAAGATTACAGAAATAAATCTGTTAAAATTGGGTTAATAATTCTGGAACATTGTTTTTTTTCATCATTCACAGTATCCGCCGTGGCTCAATGGGCAGCACTCTCGCCTCTGAGTCAGCAGGTTGTGGGTTCAAGTCCCACTCCAGGAACTTGAGCACATAAATCTAGGCTGACACTCCAGTGGAGTGCTGAGGGAGTGCTGCACTGTCGGAGGTGACTTTAAATCGCGGACCCGTCTGCTCTAAGTTGGAGGAAAAAGATTCCATGGCGCTATTTTGAAGAAGTGCAGGGGAGTTCTCCCCAGTGTCCTGGGGCCAATATTTATCCCTCAACTAACATCACTAAAATGGATTATCAGGTCATTATCACATTGCTGTTTATGGGAGCTTGCTGTACACAAATTGGCTGCCGTATTTCCTACATTACAACAGTGACTACACTTGAAAAAATGCTTCATTGGCTTGTGTGAGCTACAGAGGTATTTTTTCAGCTGTAATTTATTGATGCATTTTTGACTTGCAGTACAAATAACTGAGTATCCTTCCACTCAATATCTACTTTGTTCTAAAAGTAGTTGTAATGTAGGGCAGAGTATAAATCAGGAAATTAGAAATGCATGTAATAAGGGTAATGCAGTAATCATGGGTGACTAATCTACATATAGACTGGGCAAACCAAATATGCAGTAATAGTGAGTGCAAATTCATGGAATGTATAAAAGATAGTTTTCTAGATCAGTATGTTGAGGAACCAACTAGGGAACAGGCTATTCTAAATCTAGTACTGTGCAATGAGAAAAGAAGCTTGAAGTAAATGGGGCCTTCAGGGAAGAATATGATAGAATTTAATATTGAGTTTGAAAGTGATTTAGTTAAATCCAAAATTAGGGACTCCAATCTAAACAAAGCAAACTACGTAGGTATAAGGGGAGAGTTGGCTAAGGGAGATTGGGGAAACTACATTAAAAGGTATGATGGTAGACAAGTAATGGATAGTATTTAAAGAACTAATATATAATTTACAACAAATATACCTTCCTTAAAAGCACAAAAACCCCACAGGAAAAGTGGTCCAACTGTGGTTAACAAGAGAAGTTAAAGAATAATATTAGTTCAAAGGAAGAGGCTTATAATGTTGCACAAAAGAGCAGTAAGCCTGAGGATTGGGGGATTTTAGAATTCAGCAAAGGAGGACCAAGAAATTGATAAAGAAGGGGAAAATAGAATTTGAGAGTAAACTAGCATGAGACATAAACATAGATTGTAAAAGCTTCTATATGTAAAAAGGAAAAGATTAGCAAAAGTAAATGTAGCTCCTTTAGAGGCTGAGACAGGAGAAATTATAATGGGGAATAAGGAAATAGCAGAGACCAATACTGTGTGTCCATCTTCACTGAAGAAGATGCAAAAAACTTGCCAGAAATAGTGGAGAACCCAGGGTCCAGCAGGAATGAGGAACTGAAAGAAATTAGTAAAAATTAGTTTAAAAAATGGAACTAGAGAAATGAATGGGACTGAAGGCCAATAAATCCCCTGGACCTGATGGCCGACATTCTAGGGTTTTCAAAGAGGTGGCTATAGAAATAGTGGAAGCATTGGTTGTCAACATTTCACAGATTCTAGAACGGATCTGACAGATTGGAAGATGGCTAATGTAACTCTGTTATTTTAGAAAGGAGCTCGTGAGAAAAGGGGGAATTACAGATCAGTTAGCCTGACATCAGTATTGGGGAAAATGCTGGAATCTATTATTAAGGATGTGGCAACAGGGCACTTAGAAAATAATATTAGGATTGGGCAGAGTCGACACGGATTTATGAACGGGAAATCATGTTTGACTAAACTAAGAGTTTTATGAGGTTGTAATTAGCAGTATAGATAAGGGGAAACCAATTGATGTGGTGTATTTGGATTTTCAGAAGGCATTCGATAAGGTGCCACACAAGTGGTTATTAAACAAAATTAGGGCTCATGGGATTGGGAGTAATATACTTGCATGGGTTGAGGATTGGTTAACGGACAGAAAACAGAGTAGGAATAAACGGGATATTCTCGGGTTGGCAGGCTATAACTAGTGGGGTACCGCAAGGATCAGTGCTGGGGCCCCAGCTATTCACAATCTATATCAATGATTTGGATGAGGGGACAATTTTATTTTGTTGGCCGACTCTTGCATTGGCCCGACAATGGTGGTCCTCACATCGATGCTTCACGTAGCACGGGCCTCCCGAGCACGATGCTGAACTCAGCGTCCCTCTGAGGAAGCAATGCGCCAGAGACAGTGCTTGGCTTCCATAGAGGAGCGCACATGCCCAATTCCGCGTCGGGCGCAGAATTACCGGGCTGGGCGATAAAAGTCCCAGACTGAAAGGTTACCGTGTCCGATCAGGGTGCGGGGCAATTTTATCCCCAAGTCGTCTTACTGCATTTATATAGGGCCCTGGTGAGATCGCCCCTGGAGTATTATGTAGAGTTTTGGTCTCCTTACCTATGAAAGGATATACTTGCCATAGAGGGAGTGCAGCGAAGGTTCACCAGACTGATTCTTGGGATGGGGGAATGGTCCTGTGAGGAGAGATTGAGTAGACTAGGCCTATATTCTCGTGTTTAGAAGAATGAGAGGAGATCTCATTGAAATATATAAACTACTTACAGGGTAGATGCAGGGAGGATGTTTCCCCCGGGCTGGGAGTCTAGAACCAGGGGTCACAGTCTCAGGATAAGGGGACGGCCATTTAAGACGATGAGGAGAAATTTCTTCACTCAGAGGCTGGAATTCTCTACCCCAGAGGGCTGTGGAGGCTTGGTTGTGGAGTATATTCAGGACAGAGATCGATAGATTTTCGGATATTAAGAGAATCAGGTGATATAGGGATAGTGCAGGAAAGTGGAGTTGAGGTAGAAGAACAGCCATGATCTCATTGAATGGCGGAGCAGGCTTGAGGGGCCGAATGGCCGACTCCTGCTCCTTCATTGTTCATTAGAAGCTCTTAATTCACGTAACAAAACTGGGTCAGAAGGCAAGGCTAGATTTGCTTTCGATCAACATTCTCCAAGTTAAAGCATGTTGCTTCTTGTGTCACAGCCTGGATCACAATCGGTTTTGAATTCCACAATTCCAAACAACTGGTGGGAATACGAGAGTTTGCAGATTTCCTCTGGACGATTCAGCTTATTTTACGACTCCAAACCAGGGTAATAAATGTTGTTTTGCAGCCTTGTGGAGAAATGAGGTTGTTCAAACATGTCTCTGTCATCCATACAGCACATAGATTACATTGATAACCCTCCTCTTGGGCAATGTTGAATATTTTAATCCATCAGAGTTATGTTTACACCTCTGTCTAGCCTCTCCTTTTACACCTTATTTTTTTCCATAATTGAGCACTATTTTGACATTCAAGTTGAAGTATAGTTAAAAAGAAAAAATGTATACTTTTGTGTATTTTCCTTGACTTTGTTTTTTTGACAGCTCATAATATTATTCTTGTCATTAAGAAAACCACTATGTGAACTTGATATATACAATCGAATAGCTTGACTTCACTTTCATACTCATCGGGTTTCCAAATCTCAACTATTCCATTAACTAACCTGTTTCATACAGTACTCGATTAATGTTGTGGCACTTGCTCTACAGGAAGAAAGTCTAGGTGGGGAGGTCAATGGTTTCTATCCTTCAGTTCCCCCACTGGTACAAGCAGAGTTCAACAATAGCTACTTGGATTTATATAGCGCCTTTAACGTAGTAAACCATCCCAAGGTGCTTCACAGGAGGGTAATAAAACAACATTTGACACCGAGCCGCATAAGGAGATATTAGGACAGGAAGAGTTGGGTTTTAAGGAGGAGAGAAAGGTAGAGAGGTAGGGTGGGAATTCCAGAACTTAGGGTTTTGGCAGCTGAAGGCACGGCCACCAATGGTGGAGCGGCGGAACTTAGGGATGCTCAAGTGGCCAGAATTGGAGGAGCACAGATATCTCGGAGGGTTGTGGGGCTAGAGGAGATTACAGAGATGGGGAGGGGCGAGGGCCATGGAGGGATTTGAAAACGAGGATGAAAATGTTAAAATCAAGGCGTTACTTAACTGGGAGCCAATGTAGGTCAGTGAGCACAGGGGGTGATGGGTGAGCGGGACTTAAAAACATAGAAACATACAAAATAGGTGCAGGAGTAGGCCATTCGGCCCTTTGAGCCTGCACCGCCATTCAATATAATCATGGCTGATCATTCCCTCAGTACCCCTTTCCTGCTTTCTCTCCATACTCCTTGATCCCCTTAGCTGTAAGGGCCATATCTAAACTCCCTCTTGATGCCAGTTCATTGGATATATTCAACAACTCTCTGTGGCAGGGAATTCCACAGGTTAACAACTCTCTGAGTGAAGAAGTTTCTCCTCATCTCAGTCCTAAATGGCTTACCCCTTATCCTAAGACAATGTCTCCTGGTTCTGGACTTCCCCAACATCGGGAACATTCTTCCCGCATCTAACCTGTCCAGTCCAGTCAGAATCTTATACGTTTCTGAGATCCCTACTCATCCTTCTAAACTCCAGTGAATAAAGGCCCAGTTGATCCAGTCTCTCCACATATGTCAGCCCAGCCATCCCTGGAATTAGTCTGGTGAAGCTTCGCTGCACTCCCTCAATAGCAAGAACGTCCTTCCTCAGATTAGGAGACCAAAACTGAACACAATATTCCAGGTGAGGCCTCACCAAGGCCCTGTACAACTGCAGTAAGACCTCCCTGCTCCTATACTCAAATTCCCTAGCTATGAAGGCCAACATACCATTTGCCTTCTTCACCGCCTGCTGTACCTGCATGCCCACTTTCAATGACTGATGAACCATGACACCCAGGTCTCGTTGCACCTCCCCTTTTCCTAATCTGCCGCCATTCAGATAATATTCTGTCTTTCTGTTTTTGCCCCCAAAATGGATAACCTCACATTTATCCACATTATACTGCATCTGCCATGCATTTGCCCACTCACTTAACCTGTCCAAGTCACCCTGTAGCCTCTTAGCGTCCTCCTCACAGCTCACACCGCCACCTAGTTTAGTGTCATCTGCAAACTTGGAGATATTACACTCAATTCCTTCATGTAAATCGTTAATGTATATTGTAAAGAGCTGAGGTCCCAACACTGAGCCCTGTGGCACTCCACTAGTCACTGTCTGCCACTTGGTGTGAGTTAGGACACGGGCAGATGAGTTTTGGATCACCTATAGTTAACAGAAGGTGGAAGATGGGAGGCCAGCCAGTTGGAATAGTCAATTCTAAGTCATGAAAGGTGCGATATAAATGCAAGTCTGTCTTTCGTTTTTACTTTGAATTTTGGGCACGCAAAGTATAAGAATTGATCGAATTAAGTCATTGAGGGAGAAAGAAACTGTGAAATGGTCAGAGCAATAGATGCAGCCTCAGCAGAAAAGGCCATACTTACTTTCTCCTCCAGGTTCAGGGGGGACACAGAGACAGGTCATTAACTAGAATTCCTGGAAGTACAGCTTTGGCTCTGAGTGTAGAAGAAGCTCGAGACAGTGCCTGCATTCTGTTCAGAAGACTGAAGATGTTGTGATTTATGGTGACTAATGATAGTTAATGTTTTCATACTATGGATAACTATCTAGCGTATTACTGAGGACTTGCTGTCATTTTATATATTTACATAAAACCGGTGAATAATTTAAACACCGTTATATTCTCCACAGTGGTACACTGTTTATCTAAGTTACCAGTTTGTCTATTGAATGACCTTCTTGTCAGAGGGCTCCTTGTTGAATTTATGATGCTAACAGCATGAATTTGGCACAGAATACCCGAGTAATGATCAGCCAAAGTGTGCACTAATTCAACATCTCCGCCTCCAACTCGCAGCTGCCTGAATCTGGCAATCTGGCACCAACATATCGAGCAACAGAGAAGCAGGTTCTAATTTGGCTCCTCTGCCAAGAACCGTAAAGTAGAACGTCTGATGCTTCCGATTCCAATATAAAAGGTGGTGATAAATCGCCACTCTTTTTTAAAAAAACAGTGTGTATCGTGGCTTGTATTTTGAGATGGGCGTTCTCACTGGTGCAAGTCCAATCCCCATTGAGATGGTCGCCTCATTCCACTGAACTGATGGAAGTTCCTGTGGCCTGGGGAAATGTCCGTTACACAGAGAATGGGTGTTCCAACTTCCTCCAGACACAGAGGGAGGAATTTTAGCCCACCGCTCAACGGGCTAGAGAAGTTTGGCGGTGGGGCCAAATCGGTAAATATATGGGACCACTTCCAGCCCGCCGCAAATTGGTCAACTTGTGGTTTACCCGCGGCAGGATTGGGGGGGTGGATCCGTTATAATAATTACGGGAGGCTCCGATCCTCTGATTTAACGCTGGTCAGCTGGGGTTCCCAGGGATCAGGAATACCCTTTGATGAACAGCGATGGAAACATGATTCATAATCATTTATACGAGTGGAAGACAATAAATACTTGAAATAAATAAATGTAATAGGGTTATGTGGAACATGAAAGGAATGGGACGGTGGAGATTGCTCTGAGCCACCACAGGGGCACTGGGCTGTATGGCCTCCTTCTGTGCTGTGAAGCTCTATGCTCTTTGCTGAAACAGAATGATTTTAATCATGGTGTGCGAAGGTACGCCGTTTGCAGTATCTACACGAGCAACTTAGCATGCTGCACACACGGGCACAAACTGGCACGCAGTGAGAGAATTACAAAAAGATCTTTAGTAATTAAAAATGGAAAATGCTGGAAACACTCAGTGGGTCAGGCAGTGTCTGTGGAGAGAGAAACAGAGTTAATGTTTCAGGTCCATGACCCTTCGTCAGAACTGGGAGATGTTAGAGATGTAACAGGTTGTAAGCAATACAAGGAAATCCTCAAAGCCTCCCTGATAAAATGCAACATCCCCACCAACACCTGGGAGTTCCTGGCCAAAGACCGCCCTAAGTAGAGGAATTGCATCTGGGAGGGCGCTGAGCACTTCGAGTCTCGTCACCGAGAGCATGCAGAAAGCAAGCACAGACAGCGGAAGGAGCGTGCGGCAAACCAGTCCCACCCACCCTTTCCTTCAACCACTGTCTGTCCCACCTGTGACAGGGACTGTGGTTCTCGAATTGGTACTGTTCAGGAGTGGAAGCAAGTCTTCCTCGATTCCGAGGGACTACCTATGATGATGATGATGATGATTTAAGCAAGTGCCGGGGCCGGAGGGAGGGGAGGAATGTACAAAAGGGAAGGTCAGTGATAGGGTGGGAGGCAGGAGAGAGTAAATGACAGAAGGGATGATGGTGCGAGGCGAAAAGGGATGGTAATGGGATCTTTGTAGTTATTCATTTTGACAAATATCCAGGAAGCAGTTGCTCCTGTTAATGGCCGACAGAATAACAAGCAACCTCCAACTGCTGGAGTCATTGTCCAATGGGGTGTGTGTTTTTGCCCGTGTTGAGGTGAGGATGGTAACAATAATGCAGCTTTACATTTTATAATGAGGTGCGTTACTCACTATTCTGTACAAAAGCTCCTGGTACCAGCTGTTCACCTACTGAAGGCTCAAACTGCACGTAACATAAGACCATACGCAAGGAATAGGAGCAGGAGTCGGCCATACGGCCCCTCGAGCCTGCTCCACCATTCAACAAGATCATGGCTGATCTTCCACCTTCCCCCCCCACATCAGTTTACCAGTTACTATTCTCGATGGGGGGAGAGAAATGGGGTCTTTTTACAGTCAGGGTGCTACCAAATGACATGTCTAGCAATGGAAAATTGGAAACAGGTCAACTTTGTGTGGTAGGCTTTATAACCTGATACCTGGGCCAACCCTAAAATATCGCATTTTATGCCAAAAAGACTGAGGCAGGCCAGGACTGCTGTTTTTATTTCTGATCGAGTTTCATGAGGTACCTTTGGATATATATATGAGACTCTCTTGTATATATTTTGAAAACATTACAGTGCAATGCCCTGCAGCCCTGGGATCAAGACTCAGAAGTGTGATCAGTAACTCTGAAACTCTCAGGTGGGTGTAAAAGATCCCACGGCACTATTTTGAAGAAGAGCAGGGGAGTTCTTCCCAGTGTCCCGGCCAATATTTATCCCTCAATCAACATAACAAAAACAGATTATCCAGTCATCATCACATTGCTGTGTGGGAGCTTGTTGTGCACAAATTGTCTGCCGCATTTCCTACAGTACAACAATGACTACACTCCAAAAAGTACTTCATTGGCTGTAAAGTGCTTTGGGACAGCCAGTGGTTGTGAAAAGTGCTATAGAAATGCAAGTGTTATGTATGGAGAAAGAATCAGACTGAACACTGAGCTCAGTGACCGTAGTCTTTTATTGCAGGTCTCCAGAGTGCACCTCCAACCTGTGAGGCCTCCTTAAATACCTGTGCTCTCAAGGGATTATGGGATCCCCTGGAACTCCAGGGGATGAGCCCTCTGGTGGCTGTACAGAGTTAATACAAGTTTACATATATAACTGCAAGTCATTCTTTCTATATATTCTCTATCTCCACTATTATTATATCCTTTAATAAGGGCAATGGAATCTCACAAATCCATCATCCGCAAATCAAGCAAGTTCTCAACATTCTATCCACACTTGGAATGATCTACCACATGTATTATTAATAGAGCATCTAATTGCATGGATGCTCCTAATACAGTATGATGCATTAAATAGTTATCCCTTGCAACATGATTGAGAATGAACTGCGTGTAATGAGAGCTAATCTAGCAATTGTGAACCTTGCCTCACACCCCTGTGGTGATGTACTAGAGTCCCAGCATTTCTTGGCTTATACTTGAATCAAGTGTGATGAGTTCACTGCTCTTTGTTGTCATGATTTATGAAAACAGATTCTAGATTCAACTCGGTCTTAATCAAGGTGTCTGTAACGATGAATAGATTTGCTAGTCATCGCCTTGAACCTTGCAGTAATCCCTGCATCAAATGAATCCTGCCGACTCTTCCCTCCGGATGGAGGATTTTCGACAGTGCAAGTGGTAGCAGAGGCAGGCAAGTGAGCCCCTTCTAGCTGCACTGCCTGTGTTGGCAGCTGCTGGTTTCCTTGCCTTGCTGTGGCATGTTTTGGATGGCGGCAGAGTTCTGTTCGAGAGGGCAGTGTGTCCCTCTCTGCGTGGAGCTGGAGACAGGCAATTTTCAGACTGTCGAAGGGGTTTGATCATTTAATTTGTTACTTCCCGCCATTGCTTGGATATTTCTCATGGAATGTTAGTAATTATAGTTTGAGGCTTCCATACACACAGCTGTCATATTTTATATGTTGAACAAAAGGTGTTATATTTTCTTTCCTGTTTTGGTATAAACACCAATCTTTAAAGAGATGAAAGTACCTTTTCTTTCTGAGGCTATCCGTACATAAACGGAGCAATTCTGAAGGGGCAATGAACACACATCCGTCTAACAACTTCTCCATTCGATAAATATATCTGTCTGCTTCACAGATTGATGCAGCTGCACATTCACTGAACACTGAAGCAGCTGTTTGATCCAACGTACCCATCAGTATCATTGCTGCAGTGGTTTGACATGTTTCAGGAGCAGAGTCGATAGCAGGGTGGATAATCAGATGGATGGTACACATTGTGAGCAAGGCACTGTTGCATGTTTGGGGACTGCTGTAAATACCTTCTCTGGTTCAGTGGCATCAGATTCTCCTGGAAGTCGTTTCCACGCCCCTTGTTTACATTGTCCATTGTCTGCAATAATGTAACCCAGGGGTCCAATGCTGGTACATCCTAGTGATAGGAACCAGACAAACTTGTCTTTTGTATGTGCTCACGGTGCCTCTCCAATCTTTTGAAGAGAGACTGAGAAAACCCCGGATCAAACGAGGTCAGATGTGCATTGCTTTATTTCACAACAAGTGACAATGCAGCACAACTCACTGAATTCAACCAGTACAACTTCCTGACATGGTACAGGCTCGAAGGGCCAAATGGCCTACTCCTGCACCTATTTTCTATGTTTCTATGCTTCAACATAGGAGAGCATCCCCGGGCATGCCACGGAAGACCGAAGCAGACAAAGAGGATAAGTAGAGGAGTTGGCCAAAGGAAGGTATGGAGAGAATGGAAGGGGTTAGTGTGGGAGTTCCAGATGATCTGCCTAAGGCAGCTGGAAACTGATGGGAGGGGAGTGGGAGTAGTGATGCACAGGAGGCCAGAGTTGGAGGAACATAAGAAATAGGAGCAGGAGTAGGCCATACGACCCCTCAAGCCTGCTGCACCATTCAATAAGATCATGGCTGATCTGATCATGGACTCAACTCCACTTCCTCCCCCCCGCTCCCCATAACCCTTTATTCCCTTATCGCTCAAAAATCTCTCTTTCCCCGCCTTAAATATATCCAATGACCCAGCCTCCATAACTCTCTGGGGCAGAGAATTCCACAGATTCACGACCCTCTCAAAGAAATTCTTCCTCATTTCCTTTTAAATGGGCGGCCCCTTATTCTGAAACGATGCCCCCTAGTTCTAGGATCCCCCACAAGGGGAACAAAGCAGATAATGCTGGATGAAGCCGCAGAAATGAGAGGGATGCAACGCCTTGAAAGGATTTGCAGTCAGACGCAGAGGACCTCCATGATGGCTGGTGTGCAAAATAAAAGTTCACCCTGGTGTTGCTGGAGGTGTTTTACAGATTGTTGGATTGAAGGGGCCACATAAAGTGATGTCATTGACTTAGCAGTGATCTTTGTGATGAGGGTCAAAAGTGCAAAAGATGTAGCCGGTATCATTGACTAGTTAGTGACAGCATCACCAGCAGGCCCGATACAGTCATTCAAGTGTCAGCCGTGGCTCAGTGGGCAGCAGTCTTGCTTTTGAATCAAAAGATTGGGGGTTCAAGTCCCACTCCAGAGTCTTAAGCACAAAATCTGGGCTGACACTCCCAGTGCAGTACTGAGGGAGCGCTGCCCTGTCTGAGGGGCAGTACTGAGGGAGTGCTGCAATTTTAGAAGTGCAGTCTTTCAGATGAAATATTAAACCGAGGCCCCATCTGCCCACTCAGGTGGCCATAAAAGATCCCATGGCACTATTTTGAAGAAGAGCAGGGGAGTTATCCCCGGTGTCGTGGACATAACAATCAACATCACTAAAACAGATTATCTGGTCATTATCACATTGTTGTTTGTGGGAGCTTGCTGAGCGCAAATTGGCTGCTGCGTTTCCCACAATACAACAGTGACTATGCTTCAAAAAGTGCTTCATTGGCTGTAAAGCACTTTGGAACATTTGAGGTTTTGAAAGACACGATATCAATGCACATTTGTTCTTTCTGAATCCTTTCCTGTGATTGTCAGCCATTCACTGAGCATCCAGTGCTGGTCAGTCCCAACCTTCAGTCGGTGGGCATTAGGACGTGGACATGCTGCACGCTGCACATTAGTGATACTGACAGCGTCCACATATCTTCCTGTCAATTACACTTGTAAAATGCTGATGCTGTAAATACCAGCAGACTGTGAAACTGAATCCTTTCACTCCAAGCATCCCCAGTGCCCAGATTTGCAGACACGCTTGACAAGAAGGTATTTGAACATTGTCAAGACCAACAAAGTAAGGTTATCGAAAATAAATCCAAAATTGATTGGAAAAAAAGGAATATCAGTAATCAGAACACTTCAACACCACTGTTGTCTAACTAGCACATAGTAAACATGGTTTAAGTCAGATTAGCCACTGCACACTGTCTGCCCAGTATTGTTCCGCCCATTACATGAATTGGGGACTGGCGAGGAGTCAAGTAGAGACCGGATGTTATTTAGATTGTGTCATGTATGTATGCTTGGGGTTATTCGCCACCAGGTGGGCCACTGTCGGAGGTCATTGGGCTGTACGCACGTGTGCGCGGTCCAGGTATAAAAGGTGAGCCATCATATAATGTGATCACTTTGGGCCCTAATAAAGCAGAGCCAGGTTTGTATCTGTTAAGTTTACAGTATTCAGTCTATCGAGTTATTACACACATAAGAGATTGATTGGTGAAGTAGATTGTTGAGTTCTTATGGAAACAATGAGAATGAGCAGGGGAGTCACATGCACAGCAGATGATACCAAGCTAATGAAGGTGCTTGATGAAATTTAATGTAGAGAAATGCAAGTGTTTCACTTGGGGACAAGAATTCCAGGAATGGAAAGACAATACTGTACATGGAAAATTATCGAGTTGTGAAGGGTCCTGGCGGACAACGCTCAGTGACAGCGAGCAAAGCAAGTCAGATGTTGGAGTGTGTTGAGCTGAGGTAAATCATTGCTGCGACCACATTTAGAAGAGTGTGTGCAGTTCTGCTCACGGCAGTCCGGAAAGATAATGCAGCTGTTGGGAGGATACAGAAGAGAGGAGCCAGAATGACTGACGGATGGAGGAATTGGATTATGACGAGCGATGATGTCAATGGGGCCAGTTCTCACTGGCAGGGAGAAGGTTGAGAGCTGATATCATTGCTGTTTTTAGGAATCTAAAGGGACTAGATACCATAGTCAATAAAAAGCTGTTCCACCTTGTCCACAACAAAAGAACCAGAGGACACAGAAGGGCTGTAAAGTTAAAAGTAATCTGCGGAAAATTTCTGTGAGCGAGTGGTACATTTATGGAAAAAGGCTCCCTAGGGAGATGGTGAAAGCAAAAAGCAGTGCGCATTCATTCAAATGCTAATTAAATAGATTTTATTTAGAATATAATGTTTTGGGATACAGTGTATGAGCGGTTTGAGATATGACATAGACTAGACACGGGACTAGCCAGTGCTGACGCAGACCCCTGTAGGGTTACAGCACACAAACCGGTCAGTTGGCACAAGTTGGCTGGTGTTTATGCTCCACACGAGCCTCCTCACTACATTGTTCCCCATTGGTTAGGGTTCAGGCCAAGTCCAGTATCATTTGATCTAATTGTAAGAAATGTGGGTGCCGGATTAGGGCAGCTCGTCCAGACTGCAGAAATATTTAGCATTCTGTTGATGTTGTCTTGTTCAGCTGAATAGCGGTCACTGAAAGATGTTGAACACCTAATGAATCAAGGTGAAAGACACATTATTTAGATAGTCCTGCTCCATTTGCAGCAACAGTCTATGCTGCATCCTTGCAAAAATAGCTGAAAACACTGAGCTACGATTCACCGAGGACCTGCAGGGCAGTTCAAACCCCGAACCGAACCTCAATCGTTGCTGCTTTATTTCTGGTCAAAACAGGAGCAAGGGGCATTTTGATATCCTGTCATGGCCGAGGGCCCAGACTGTGTGCGCATTTAATAAAGAACAATAGGAGTCATTACTCTTCCAGCACCGCATGGCAGGCTGGTAATGATTTCATTCCTGGTGGGACAAAGATAGATGGAAGGCAGGTAAATCTATCCGGTGATGTTGGAGCCTGGCAGCTGTTCATGAATACAATTTAGTGAAAAGGCGCAGGAGAATGACCCTGGACCTTGAATCAGGGACATGTTATAGTAACTCATTTATAAAAACAATAAAAATAAAGACACATTGTTTAGAGGAGAGGTAAGGTTCATGCAAGCACTGTATAGCTCATAGTGATCATCTAATTTTACATCACTTACTTTTGATAATCACCATGAAGCTCTGTTATGCCATTCTCAATATTCTATGGTGCATCAGTTCTTTTGTGTCAATTGTTAATGTGTGTTGGGCTGCAATATAAACGCTCTTGAGGCGAGGAGAGGCGAACTCCTGTCATTTTAAATACATTCAACTGCTGTAAAACACAACAGATGTACAGTGAACTTGGCTTGCAATAAATAGTCGGTCAGCACCATAGTCCTACCCTGGCCTGACCTCCTCACTCGGTCAATTCCCAGATGGCAAGTTCAAGAACACAGCTGGATTTTCAGAATGCAGCGGCCAGGAGCAGCACAATGCATCGCCAACAGGAAGGTGGGAGGGAATCTGACAGTCCCAAATTAGCCTCACAGCAGTAACGGTGTAGACTACGAAGATTTCTGTAAGCATCTACCTTTCCCCTCCACGACAATTCTAGGGGCTAGACTTTCCACTATGATCTGGGCGATATTTCCAGCCTTAGTGCTTTTTTTATTTTCAGGATCGTTGGAATATCCCCCATTTTTAAAACTGCTAGTTTTGCCTTTTTAATTTGGGCAATAGCCTTAACGATGTGAAATGGACCTTAACGATGTATTCAGTCATGGTTGGCGTCCATAGCAATGGCCATTCTGCGCATGCGCGTATTTTTTTCAGGCAAAGAACTTTTCCTAAGATTCGGGAGGTCGGGGTCTTCTGCACATGCTCAGAAGGCAAAGGGAGGGAGAGAAGGAAGCTTTTCAACGAGGGGAGATTTTGAAGGAGTGCTGAACATAATATGATGATGTCCCAGGAGGATTCGGGAGAGAGATTGCAGGGAGGAGGAGGGCGAAAGTCTTCTCAGACGAGGCTAATGAGGCCTTGGTCAACGAGGTCGAGACTCGGTGGGGCCAATTAACCCGGAGTGGGCGTGGGAAGCCTCCACCCCGGATTTATCAAAAAATCTGGGCGGATATCGCCACTCATTTCATTTGTGGCCCACGATAGGCGAGAGGCACAAGCACTTGTTTCACCGGAAGAGTAAGTATTAAATTATTACATTTAAATTGTAATGATGCATTGACTCATTAATTAGAATGTAAATCTGCCAGATTGTAATTAAGCTGGGTAATCTTGGGTAGCTTCCCTGTTTGGACTGGGATCAGAACCTGCGCCTTTTAACTCTAATTTTGCTGAGATGCCTTAAACTTCATCAACAGTACTAATTATTATTTAAATGCTTTGATCAAAAATTGGGGCCAATAGAATGACTGGAAATAGACAGACCGCAAACATTCGGCATTTCTACCACTTTAGGTTAGAAGGAGAATTATTAAATTATATCGCTGCTTGTGTGCTGTGAGCAACTCTTTAACTTGGGCACTGTCTCCTTTTTGGTTGGGTTGGTGGATGAGGCACGACTGAGCATTGAGGTGCCCAGACTCTGAAAGTGTCTCCGGCTGCAGCATGCTGTAAAGGTGCTCGTAGGGCGATGTGCGTACAGTCTATTGCTCCCTGCACCTTGGGAAAGTTTGCTATTCTCGAGAACTACAAAGCCCTCTCACTCTCTGCCTCCCTGGTCATAGGGAAGTTTATAAAGCCCATCCTGCGAGCATAAAGGGCTTCAGTCACCTGTCGAATGCAGCGATGTGTGGCATGCTGAGAGATGCAGCAAATGTCGCCAGCTGAGGCCTGAAAGGAGCCCGATGCATAGAAGGAAAGTGCCGCAGTAACCTTAACCTCAACGGGCAGTGCGGTCCTGATGATGCTGGTAGGCTGCAGATCTCCCTTAATTAGCTGGTGTATCTCACTGATGACGACCTTTCGGAATCGCAGCCTTCTAACGTACATGTTATCGGACAAGTTGATCGCTTATCCCTTTAAATGCATTGGGTGTAAGGTCTCCTCCTCCTCAGCAGTCTGCCACCTCTTTGATTGGACACACAATGCTCTTCAATTAACCTTCTCCCATCTTCAGTCTGCAGCATGTGATTAGTGATCAATACAGGCCCCATTACTATAAATCACTATAAATGCCCTAATCTGACTTCTTAAATTGTCCTCCATAAATACAATATAAACTGGAAATTAACCACAATGTGATTAGATGATTGACAAGATTCAAAAATGCCCTTAAAATCACACTCAAATTGCTTCCCCACCCAACCACTTCAAGCGACCTTTTATTAAAGATCCTCCGAGTTACAAAATGGCCTCTGTAGTGCCGGGTTAAGGTCAGGTGATTGCAGCTTTTCTTCAGCGTCTCTTTAGGCCAGCGATCATTTGGGCAAATTATGGGTGAAATGTCGAAAGTTGCCCCGGCGATAAATGGTCCTTAATCGTGCGCTAGTTTTAATTTTTCATCAAATATGGGCGATAACCTGAATTCAGCGCTTATATGGGCACTAAATGGGAGATGATGTGCCGAAAGTCCAGCCCAAAGTATGTAGTCCACGGGCAAAATGGGTGGAAAACAAGAAGGATAGACATTAGCAGTTCATTCCGATTTCTGGTTGACACACAGTATCAAAATCAGCTTTGAATTGTCTGAAATACTTCTATCTGCATAGTCAGCTCTTCAAATGTCAAAACAGTAATTAAACACTTCAAAATCATAGAACGGTTACAGCATGGGAGGCCATTCGGCCCGTCGAGCCCGTGCCGGCTCTCTGCAAGAGCACCTCAGCCAGTCCTCCTCCCCTGTCCTTTCCCTGGAGCCCTGCTATTTATTTCCCTTCAGATACTTATCCAACTCCCTTTTGAAAGCCACGATTGAGTCTGTCTCCACCACCCTCTCAGGCAGCGCATTCCAGATCCTAACCACTCGCTGCGTAAAAATGTTTTCCCTTGTGTCGCCTTTGGTTCTTCTGCCAATCGCCTTAAATCTGTGTCCTCTGGTTCCCGACCCTTCCACCAATGGGAACAGTTTCTCTCGATCTACTCTGTCCACACCCCTCATGATTGTGAACACCTCGATCAAATCTCCTCTCAACCTTCTCTGCTCCAAGGAGAACAACCCCAGCTTCTCCCGTATCTCCACGGAACTGAAGTGTCTCATCCCCGGAATCATTCTCGTAAATCTTTTCTGCTCTCTCTCTCAGGCCTTCCTAAAGAATTGGATACAATACTCCAGTTGAGGTCGAACCAGTGGTTTATACAGGTTCATCATAACTTCCACACATTTGTACTCTGTGCCTCTATTTATGAAGCCCAGGATATCTCAAGCTTTTTTAACCGCTTTCTCAGCCTGCCCTGCCACCTTCAATGATTTGTGCCCATATATCCCCAGGTGTCTCTGTTCATGCAGCAACTTGAACATTGTTTCCTTCAGTTTATATTGCCTCTCCTCATTCTTCCCCTATTTTAAAAAAGGAGGCAGACAGAAAGCAGGAAACTATAGACCAGTTAGTCTAACATCTGTCATTGGGAAAATGCTAGAGTCCATTATTAAGGAAGCAGTAGTAGGACATTTGGAAAAGCATAAATTAGTCGAGCAGAGTCAGCATGGTTTTATGAAAGGGAAATCATGTTTGACAAATTTGCTGGAATTCTTTGAGGATGTAATGAGCAGGGTGGATAAGGGGGAACCAGTGGATGTGGTGTATTTGGATTTCCAGAAGGCATTTGATAAGGTGCCACATAAAAGGTTACTGCACGAGATGAAAGTTCATGGGGTTGGGGGTAATATATTAGCATGGATAAAGGATTGACTAACTAACAGAGAGTCGAGATAAATGGGTCAAATTCCGATTGGCAATCAGTAACCAGTGGGGTGCCGTAGGGATCGGTGCTGGGTCCTCAAGTATTTAAGAACATAAGAACATAAGAAATAGGAGCAGGAGTAGACCATTTGGCGCCTCAAGCCTGCTCCGCCATTCAATAAGATAATTGTCGATCTATATTAATGTCTTGGAAGAAGAGACCGAGTGTAATGTAGCTAAGTTTGCTGCTGATACAAAAATGGGTGGGAAAGCAAGTTGTGAGGAGGACACACAAAATCTGCAAATGGATATAGACAGGCTAAGTGAGTAAGCAAAAATTTGGCAGATGAAGTATAATGTGGGAAAGTGTGAGGTAATCCACGTTGGCAGAAAAATAAAAAAGCAAATTATTATTTAAATGGAGAAAAATTACAAAGTGCTGCATTAGAGGGGGACCTGGGAGTCCTTGTGCATGAAACACAAAAAGTTAGTATGCAGGTACAGCAAGTGATCAGGAAGGCAAATGGAATGTTGGCCTTTATTGCAAGGGGGATAGAGTATAAAAGCTGAGAAGTCCTGCTACAACTGTACAGGTATTGGTGAGGCCACACCTGGAGTACTGCGTACAGTTTTGGTCTCCTTATTTAAGGAAGGATATACTTGCATTGGAGGCAGTTCAGAGAAGGTTCACTCGGTTGATTCCTGAGATGAAGGATTGACTTATGAAGAAGGGTTGAGTAGATTGGGCCTATACTCGTTGGAGTTCAGAAGAATCAGAGGTGATCTTATTGAAATGTATAAGATAATAAGGGGGCTCATCGAGGTAGATGTAGAAAGGATATTTCCATTTATGGAGGAAACTAAAACTAGGTGACATAGTCTCAGCATAAGGGGCCGCCCATTTAAAACCGAGATGAGGAGGAATTTCTTCTCTGAGGGTTGTAAATCTGTGGAATTCTCTGCCCCAGAGAGCTGTGCAGGCTGGGTCATTGAATATATTTAAGGCAGAGATAGACAGATTTTTGAGCGATAAGAGAGTGACGGGTTATGGGGAGCGGGCAGGGAAGTGGAGCTGAGCCCATGATCAGATCAGCCATGATCTTATTGAATGGCAGAGCAGGCTCGAGGGGCCAAGTGGCCGACTCCTGCTCCTATTTCTTACAGTTTGGTAGGACCATCAGAACATATCAATTCGCACCTTTCTGCGCAAAATTTCATCTGCCACGTGTCCGCCCGTTCCACCAGCCTGTCTATGTCCTCCTGAAGTCTATCACTCTCCTCCTCACTGTTCACTATACTTCCAAGCTTTGTGTCATCTGCAAATTTTGAAATTGTGCCTTGTACATCTACATCCAAGTCATTAATATATATCAAGAAAAGCCGTGGTCCCAGTACCGACCCCCGGGGAACACCACTGTATACCTTCCGCCAGCCCGATAAACAACCGTTCACCACTGCTCTCTGTTTCCTGTCACTGAGACAATTCTGTATCCATGCTACCTCTGTCCCTTTTATTCCACGGGCTTCAACTTTACTGCAAGCCTATTGTGTGGCATTTTGTCAAACGCCTTTTAGAAATCCATGTAACCACGTCAACCACATTACCCTCATCAACCCTCTCTGTTACCTCATCAAAAATCTTGATCAAATTGTGTAACAGTTTGCCTTGAACAAATCCGTGCTGGCTTTCCTTAATTAATCCACCACTATCCAAGTGACTGTTCATTTTGTCCCTGATGTATCTAAAAGCTTCCCGATTATCGAGGTTAAACTGACTGGCCTGTAGTTTCTGGGTTTAACATGTCTCCCTTTTTTTGAACAATGGTGTAACATTTGCAATTCTCAGTCCTCTATGGAAGATTATGGCCAGTATTTCCGCCCTCAATTCCCCCAGCATCCTAGGATACATCCCATCCGCTCCTGGTGATTTATCTATTCTAAGTACGACCAGCCTTTCTAATACCTTTTTTTTTTAAATCAATTTTTATCCTATCAAGTGTCTCCACTACCTACTCCTTCACTATGTATATGGCAGCATCCTTTTGCTTGGTGAAGACAGATGCAGAGTACTTGTTTAGTATTTCATGCATAGGTCTCCATTTTGGTCAATAATCGGCCCCACTCCTCCCTTACCACCCGTTTACTATTTATATACCTATAGAATTTTAGATTCCCTTTTATGTTGGCTGCCACTCTATTCTCATACCCTCTCTTTGCCCCACTGATTTTCTTTTTCACTTCCCCCTGACCCTTGTCTAGAATACATAATTAATTTGTAACTTTAGTTCATATTATTGTTTACTACATTTTCATTTATTAATAAAAGGAAAGTTTCACAATTGATATTTAGTTCGAAAGTATCCCGAACCAGTAAAAATGCCAGCTTTTAATTGCTTTTAACAAGTTGCCTCTGGATATTTGAGGCACGTTGCATTGTAGTCACGTCAGTAACTGCAATAAAGCGCCTGAGTGTGAGTGAGCTGGAAGAGTTCACTCTGACAGCCCCTTTCAGTTCTGGCTGTGCCAATCTACTTATCTGTCAGCTCGACAGCGGAGAGCTCTCCAGTGAATTGGCAAACTTTGTGGTGGATTTTTTTTCACCTCTTCTGGAGGAGAAAGCATCAAATTGAACTGAAGGATTGGAGCTCTGAATTTAATCTGCAGTTGAAATGTCCTTCCCCTCCTTCAGTGTCACGGTAGTTTTATTCAGAGAACATGTGTAGATGGTAACCTTCAGTGACTGCATAATTAACCCCTGGAATCTGTTACTGGTATCCCAGAAATGCACATGGCAGTGTGATGCTGTGATGCAATTCCATTTCTGTCTGCTCCCAGCGCCTGCCTGACTCTACCCTCCAACTTCCTACTGTGCTGTCACTGGAATACGGTGCAACTTGACATGACGTAAAATGACAATTTTAAATGAGGCTATATCCACTGACAGCTAAGTGTTTCAGTATAAATGCAATTTAATATGTATCGCACCGATCCACATTATATCCTCAGGAAACAGAAAATCAAAATCAGTCATGGGTCACGTTGATCATATAATTAGTTCCTTCTTCTGAACAATTCCATGACATTTGCTCCCCCCAAATCTGTATTGAATGAGATCAAGTTGTAGTCTGATAGAGGGGAAAGACAGGAATTTTAATTAATTTTTAAGCGCTTGATTTGAACCAATTTGCTTCACACGTGACCCAGGAGGGTAATGTCGGAATAGATACATACGCATTTTCATTTGGATCAAATCTTACTTCAAATTTCCTCTCAAAACAAGACTTGAGTTGGGCTCATTGTCTAAAAGCTATCTGTCTATAGAACGTTACGGTTGGGTTCATTCCGTTTACATCCAGCTCAAGCAATCAGTTACAGATAAACAGTAGCGAGCCCATCAAAGGACTACTCCTTTCCATCACACTTTCCCAGACCTGTCAAAGGTGTCCTTGGGAAATGCACTTACATTTTACTCTCCGGGGTTAAAGACTCTAACATGTGTAACTATTTGGTTTTATTATCCGTGGCCTAATTTTGTTCCCCCTTTTATTCATTTGCCGGTTCTGTCCCTGTAGTTCAATCACTAATTGGCTCAGTTTGATAACTATTTGTTCAAGGGAATGGGACACAGGGGACTCGGCTCAAAGTGAGAGAAGCTCATCAATCTCTTCGCAGACATGCTGAAGTGGATGGGGAATCATTGTACTTGCACCTCAGGAGAAGACTTTAGCAGCCGCTGCTTTGGCTGGAGATGGCGCTTTGGGAGAGTCATTTTACTCCTGACTCTCAGGCTGGGAGCGAGCAGTGTTATTGAGACTTTCTACTGCTTCCACCAAATCTATTCTTTGACTTTGCTTTCAAATCGCTTTGTGGGAGTTTTTTCCTTCGACTGGAAATTGGCTTAAAATAGTATAATAGTATAGAGTGAGTAAGTTCTATAGTATAATAGTATAGAGTGAGTAAGTTCTATACGGAAAATGTATTGATTGGCAGAACAGCCCAGAGGTAATTTGTTATTCATGTCTATCCTGCGCTGCATTAAAGGCCCATTGGTAAATCATAAAACTTTTCAAATATGGGTAAATACAAGGTTGGACATCTAAGTGGGCAAAAAATTTACATTGGTTGCAAAATAACTAATTGTACCTCGAATAAGCTGGGACAGGAAAAGGGTTATTGTTGTGGGTACAGAACAATATTTGAAGGACAGGATTGTTGGCCCTAAACATTCTTTGTTGCCTTGGGATGTTTTACTACATTAAAGGTGCTATATAAATGCAAGTTGCTGTTATTTCCCTCCTGTCAGGCCCAGCAGGGAGCCTCACTCACCGGGAGCTTGGGGTGGTCGGGCTTCATAGGGATTGCCTGCCTGTGCGCCCGGGATAGTGTGCAGCACACAATGTCCGTGGAAGGGAGACTGGGAATATCTAAATGTCTTGCCAGTGGTGTCATGGCTGATGGATGAATACATTTTGTGGCTATCAACAGTAAACAAGGGGCAGGAAGGCCCACCAGCTGCAGAGTGGGGCTGGCAACTTCATTTATCAAACGGCACCCCCACCCCGAGGTCATTTCAACATATGACTTGTAGCTTGATGGCGTTCCGGTCATAGCTCGCTATTACCATTCTCCAGCCCCTTGCTGCTACCTCCGTCCTGTTCCTCATTCTCAAGTTTTTGTTGTGAATATTTTAGTGTATTTAATATGAAAATGGGGAGAGAGAACTCATTGGTTAAATTTGTTAAAGGTTCCCTAATTTAAATATAAAAATTGACAACGAGGTGCAACCAGTGCAGCCTTCGGTCACCTGAGGAAGAGAGTGTTTGAAGACCAGGACCTCAAACCCGGCACCAAGCTCATGGTCTACAGGGCAGTAGTGATACCCACCCTCCTGTATGGCTCAGAGACATGGACTATGTACAGTCGGCAACTCAAAGCACTGGAGAAGTACCACCAGCACTGCCTCCGCAAGATCCTGCGTCCATTGGCAGGGTAGACACACCAACATCAGTGTCCTCGCTCAGGCCAACATCCCCAGCATCGAAGCACTGACCACACTCGACCAGCTCCGCTGGGCGGGCCACATCGTCCACATGCCCGATACGAGACTCCCAAAGCAAGCGCTCTACTCAGAGCTCCGACATGGCAAGCGAGTCCCAGGTGGGCAGAGAAAATGCTGCAAGGACACCCTCAAAGCCTCCTTGAAAAAATGTAACATCCCCACCGACACCTGGAAATCCCTGGCCTAAGACCGCCCAAAGTGGAGGAAAAGCATCCAGGAAGGCGCGGGACACCTCGAGTCTCCTCGCCGGGAGCAAGCGGAAGCCAAGCATCGACAGCGGACGGAGCGCACGACAACCCAGGCCCCCCCACCCACCCGTCCCTCTGACCACCGCCTGCCCCACCTGTGACAGAGACTGTAGGCCCTGCATCAGACTCTTCAGTCACCCGAGAACTGGTGTTAGTGTGGGAGCAAGTCATCCTCGACTCCGAGGGACTGCCTATGATGATAACAAATGTTCCAGAATTTTTACATTTAATTTATCAGTAGTGAATAAAAAATTGAAAGAGTTAACATTTAAAACTCTCTCGATTGTGTGCCATTTGTGATTAAGTTTCCGGTTTCTCAGTTGACTTTATTTTGGATGTTTTATTTGTGCGGGGCATTAGTTCTGGGAATAGACACTTTCTTCAACTTCAGTCACCGGGGTCACAATCGAGTTAATATAGTACATGTCCATATGGATTCAAACTCTGACCCAATAATGCACCCGAGTCCCTTCCTCAGAAACGTCTCCTCTCCTGAAGTAATGTAAAATGTTATAGCTCCTGCACTAGCCAGGTTTTTCAGCTTCCGAGTGAGATTGTCTGTGCTGTTTTGAGCCGTGTGCTCGTGCCCATCAAGCAAACTGGGTTAAAATTAATTATCCATAGGACCTTTATGGCTAGCAAAGTTAAGACCTTTTCATCCCATCAGTCGAGGTTAGATTTGAGCCTGGCAGTGAGTGCTTATAGCAGACACTTGGCAGGGAGTTACAAATCCCCAATTAAAGTTCGAGCGTCTGTTAGAACAGATTCAATCTTGCACCTAATGGAACAGTGCACGCAACACCAACGTCTTGCTAATTCAAAGCTGAGACTAAATTGGAAACTCTGTCAAAGAGGTCACAGGTGTGGTGAAGGTAAAAACATCGCACTTACACTGGGGCTAGTCAGGGTCGATGTCGGATTGAGGTTGATGCTCATTGTGGAGGAGTAGAGGGAGCTGCATTCAGCATCTCACCATGCTGAATCTGGCCCTGGATTGTCTGGTGCTGACACTGAGTCGCTGATATTGATGTGGTTAATTCCCCAGCATTCATTGTACAGAGTCTCAATGAGAACAAAAATCAGAAAATAAAACCAGGGGGTTCGAATAACATTATGAACTGCAAAAGCATTTTTCAGATGTTGTCTGAAGCAAGTGGAAAATACAGACTAACATTTAAATAATTCTTAAATTCGTATTCAAAATATATAGGTCAAAAAAATGAATATGCAGTGTGGTGGGTGCGTGACCACACTTGTGGCTTTCACTGGAGACAGATATTTTGAATAAAATTAAGCAGATTAAAGTTTTATTGGAAAATGTTTCTTTTCATGGCAACACTACGCTAGTGGATTATTGAACGAATTGTCACGCAGGATCTAACCAGTCATGTCCCTTTAATCATCTGGGTGGGATAAAGTCAGGCTGTAGGAACCAGCGATTCATTGGACAATTATTCAGTGATGGAAGGCTTGCTCTTGTGTGTCCTTGTTTTTCTACTCGCCTTTGATTTTCAAAATGTGCAAAGGGAACTTAATAGCTCTTCAGAGATCTCATCCTGGAGACACATAAAACAAGAGAATCCACTTGGGAAGTTTCGGAATCTCAGCTTATTCCACAATCTCGGGTCACCTACAGAGAATTGATATGAGCAGTCTCTCAAAACATTAAGTGCCGATTCTATATACTCTTCTGTAGTACGTTAGCCTGTTTGAGGTTTTTACTGGTATGATCTCATTTTTGTCGTCCTATTGTGCAAATACACGATGCAATGTTGCCACAGTGCAGTGGGACACGTGCCATTGCCAACACTAACAGTATCTGGCCCTCCAGTACTGGTGTTAGACGTTCTGTGTTCAGTCGGTTCATCCAAGATATTTTTGTCCCTTGTCAACATCAGTGCTGAAAAGATAAAACCGAGAGGGATACGGAGCGTGGAGAGAGAGATGCTGGGAAGGTGTCCTCTTTGTACCAAAATAACAAATGCATTCTTTATAAACATGTTCATGATTTTATCGTATATAGTGCACAGTTTTCCTGATGACATTTTCCACGTAATTTTCATCTTCTTCCGAAGTGCAAATGCTAAGAATTGTGCTGAACATCTAAAATCAACCAAGAGACGGTCTTTTTAATTTAAGAATCAAGGCCTACAAATTGGCCTCCTTAGCACGCCTCATGATCACCCCCCGAAGGGGCGCTAACAGGACACTAACGACTCACCGGGCGCAGCGAGATAAACGACACCCGCTAACTTAGCCGAGAGGTTTGCGGCGGTGGTAAGACTCCTGTGCCCGGAGATTGTGATGTCGTTGCCCTGTGCATCGCCCCGATAGCGCCTGGCTTCGAACTCCTATTCTGCCCCCTGCAGCAAAATATTGTTGCAATGTGTCTTTTCAATTTTTCCCATTTCTCTTCGGTCGCGATCCATCAGCCCGGCGCTCTGATGCACGTACGGACCGGGGTCAACCACTTCTGTGTCATCGCACCAACGCTCTTCTCGATCCTCCTTGCTGCAATGCTCCATCGTACCGTCAGCAAGCTCCCCGCTGGAGTGGAGCTAATCTACAGAACAAACGGCAAACTGTTCAACCTCCACCGCCTCCAGGCCAGATCCACGGTCGTCCCATCCTCTATCATCAAACTACAGTACGCAGACAATACTTGCGTCTGCGCACACTCGAAGGCCGAACTCCAAGCCATCGTCAACACATTCACCAGGCATACGAGAGCATGGGCCTTTCACTAAACATCCATAAGACCAAGGTCCTCTACCAACCTGCTCCGGCCACACAGCACTGCACCCCTGTTATCAAGATCCATGATGAAGCCTTGAACAACATGGATCATTTTCCATGCCTCAGGAGCCTACTGTCAACAAGGACAAACATCGATGACAAGGTCCAACACCGCCTCCAGTGCGCCAGTGCAGCCTTCGGTCGCCTGAGGAAGAGAGTGTTTGAAGACCAGGACCTCAAATCTGGCACCAAGCTCATGGTCTACAGGGCTGTAGTGATACCCGCCCTCCTGTATGCTTCAGAGACATGGACTATGTGCAGCAGGCACCTCAAAGCACTGGAGAAGTACCACCAATGCTGCCTCCACAAGATCCTGCAAATCCCCTGGGAGGACAGACGCACCAACGTCAGCGTTCTCGACCAGGCCAACATCCCCAGCGTCGAAGCACTGACCACACTCGACCAGCTCCGCTAGACGGGCCACATCGCCCGCATGCCCGATACGAGACTCCCAAAGAAAGCGCTCTACTCGGAGCTCCGACACGGCAAGCGAGCCCCAGGTGGGCAGAGGAAACGCTTCGCAGACACAATCAAAGCCTCCTTGGAAAAAGTGCAACTTTCCCACTGACACCTGGGAATCGCTGGGCCCAAGACCGCTCAAAGTGGAGGAGAAGCATCTGGGAGGGCGCTGAACACTCGAGTCTCTTCTTCGGGAGCACGCGGAGACCAAGCGCAAATACCCGTCCCTTCACCCACTGCCTGCCCCACCTGAGACAGAGACTGTAGGTCCCACATTGGGCTCATCAGTCACCTGAGAACTCATTTATAGTGAGGAAGCAAGTCTTCCTCGACTCTGGAGTGGAGCTAATCTACAGAACAAATGGGAAACTGTTCAATCTCCGTCACCTCCAGTCCAGATCCAAGGTCGTCCCATCCTCTGTCATCCTGCCAATGGATTTGCAGGGTCTTTCGGAGGCAGCATTGGTGTTACTTCTCCAGGCCCAAGAGAGAGAAGATTCTGCAGCAGCACGTGGGGCCAGATCGCGGAAGTGCATGGGGCTGGATCGCGGGAGCATGTGAGGCTGATCAGGCCTGTTGTGTATCTGTAAAGCATGCACTCCCATGTTCCGCCACCAGGGAGTGCATCCCCTGAATTTCAAAAGCATCCCAGCTTCCCATGGGAGCACTGTATATAAGCCGGCCCCGAAGGTCTGTTCCTACTCTGGAGTGTCTTAATAAAGACTGCGGTCACTGTTACTTTAACCTCCCTGTGTGCAGTCTCATCTGTGTCAGGAACACAACAACTGGCGACGAGTATATGAATCCAACGCAAAGATGCAGCAAACTGTGGGCATCCTGGAGAAGTTCTCGGAGGGTGAGGACTGGGAAGCCTATGTCAAATAGCTAGATGAGTACTTTGTAGCCAACAAGCTGGATGAAGAAGGAAGCACTGCAAAAAGGAGATCGGTCCTCCTCGCGGTTAGCGGGGCACCGACCTACAGCCTCATGAAGAATCTTCTGGCTCCAGTGAAACCCACAGATAAGTCATATGAGGAGCTGTGTACACTGGATCGGGAGCATCTTAACCTGAAGGAGAGCGTGCTGATGGTGAGGTATCGGTTCTACACGTGCCAGCGATCTGAAGGTCAGGAAGTGGCGAGCTACGTCGCTGAGCTAAGGTGACTTGCAGGACAATGTGAGTTTGATGGCTACCTGGAGCAAATGCTCAGAGACTTTTTTGTACTGGGCATTAGCCACGAGACCATCCTACGTAAACCTTTGACTGTAGAGACACCGACCCTCAGTAAGGCCACTGCGATAGCACAGGCATTTATGTCCACCAGTGATAACACGAAACAAATCTCTTAGCACACAAGTGCTAGCAATGTTCATAAATTAACTGGAACTGTGTTTGCGAGCAGAAATGTACAGGGCAGAAACCACGAGTCTGCAACTGCCAGCAGGCCTCGGGTGACCCAGATGACTGAGTCCACAACAAAGGATGAATGCAAGGCAATTCACACCTTGTTGGCGTTGTGGAGGCTTCCATTCAGCCTATTCATGCCGCTTCAAAGGGTATGTTTGCAAGAGCTGTGGAACAATGGGGCACCTCCAATGAGTTTGCAGACGAGCTGCAAGCTCTGCAAAACCTGCTAACCACCACGTGGCAGAGGAAGTTCGGTCCATTGTGGATCAAAGCAATTTCGAGCCTCAGAGAGGATGCAGATGCTGAAGTACACGGGGTGCACACATTTTCGATGAAATGTCCACCTATAATCCTAAATGTAAAATTGAATGACTTACCCATAGCCATGGAACTGGACACTGGTGCTAGCCAATCCATCATGAGTAAAAAGCTGTTTGAGAGACTGTGGTGCAACAAGGCACTCAGACCAGCCCTGAGCCCCATCCACATGAAACTGAGAATGTACACCAAAGAGCTTATCACTGTCCTGGGCAGCGCCATGGTCAAGGTCACCTACGAGGGCACGGTACACGAACTGCCACTCTGGATTGTCCCGGGTGATGGCCCCACACTGCTTGGAAGGAGCTGGCTGGGCAAAATCCGCTGGAACTGGGATGACATCTGATCGCTATCACATGTCAATGAGGCCTCATGTACCCAGGTTCTGAAGAAATTTCCTTCCTTTTTGAGCCTGGCATTGGAAACTTTTCCAGGGCAAAGGTGCGGATCCACTTGGTCCCAGAGGCACGACCCATTCACCACAAGGCGCGAGCGGTACCTCACATGATGAGGGAGAGAATGGAAATCGAGCTGGACAGGCTGCAACGCGAGGGCATCATCTCCCCAGTGGAATTCAGCGAGTGGGCCAGCCCGATTGTTCCAGTACTCAAAAGTGATGGCACGGTCAGGATTTGCAGCGATTATAAAGTAACTATTAATTATTTCTGGCTACAGGACCATTACCCGCTATCTAAGGCAGGCGACCTATTTGCGAAGCTGGCAGGAGGCAAGACGTTCACCAAGCTCGACCTGACTTCGGCCTACATGATGCAAGAGCTGGAGGAGTCTTCGAAGGGCCTCACCTGCATCAACACGCACAAGGGACTGTTCATCTACAACAGATGCCCATTTGAAATTCAGTCGGCTGCAGCGATCTTCCAGAGAAACATGGAGAGCCTACTCAAGTCGGTACCACGCATGGTGGTTTTTCAGGATGACATATTGGTCACTGGTCAGGACACCGCCGAGCACCTACAAAACCTGGAGGAGGTCCTCCAGCGACTGGATCGCGTAGGGCTGTGGCTGAAGAGGTCAAAATGTGTCTTGACAACAGAAGTGGAGTTTTTGGGGAGAAAGATTGTGGTGGATGGCAATTGGCCCACAGACGCCAAGACAGAGGCTATCAGGAATGCGCCCAGGCCACAGAACATCACAGAGCTGCGGTCGTTCCTGGGACTCCTCAACTATTTTGGTAACTTCGTACCGGGGTTAAGCACCCTCTTAGAGCCCCTACATGTGTTATTGCATAAAGGTGAGAACTGGGTATGGGGAAAAAAACAAGTAATTGCTTTTGAGAAAGCCAAAAACATTTTATGCTCCAACAAGCTGCTTGTAGCAGGCGGTTAAGAAAGCAAATGGCATGTTGGCCTTCATAGCGAGGGGATTTGAGTACAGGGGCAGGGAGGTGTTGCTACAATTGTACAGGGCCGTGGTGAGGCCACACCTGGAGTATTGTGTACAGTTTTGGTCTCCTAACCTGAGGAAGGACATTCTTGCTATTGAGGAAGTGCAGCAAAGGTTCACCAGACTGATTCCCGGGATGGCGGGACTGACATATCAAGAAAGACTGGATCAACTGGGCTTGTATTCACTGGAGTTCAGAAGAATGAGAGGGGACCTCATAGAAACGTTTAAAATTCTGACTGGGTTAGACAGGTTAGATGCAGGAAGAATGTTCCCAATGTTGGGGAAGTCCAGAACCAGGGGACACAGTCTAAGGATAAGGGGTAAGCCATTTAGGACCGAGATGAGAAGAAACTTTTTCACCCAGAGAGTGGTGAACCTGTGGAATTCTCTACCACAGAAAGTTGTTGAGGCCAATTCACTAAATATATTCAAAAAGGAGTTAGATGAAGTCCTTACTACTCGGGGGATCAAGGGGTATGGTGGGAAAGCAGGAATGGGGTACTGAGGATGCATGTTCAGCCATGAACTCATTGAATGGCGCTGCAGGCTAGAAGGGCCGAATGGCCTACTCCTGCACCTATTTTCTATGTTTCTATGTTTCTATGTAGTGTATAACCAGTGTAAAAGACTTGTGCTAGCATGTGATGCGTCGTCGTACGGAGACGGGTGTGTATTACAACAAGCTAACGTTGCGGGGAAGTTGCAACCTGTCGCCTATACCTCCAGGAGCTTGTCTAAGGCCAAGAGGGCCGACAGCATGATTGAGAAAGAGGCATTAACATGTGTGTTCGGGGTAAAGAAACTGCATCAGTATCTGTTTGGCCTCAAATTTGAGCTGGAAACCGATCACAAGCCCCTCATATCCCTGTTCGCTGAAAACAAGGGGATAAATACTAATGCCTCAGCCCGCATACAAAGGTGGGCACTCGCGCTATCAGCGTATAACTATACCATCCGCCACAGGCCAGGCACCGAGAACTGTGCGGATGCTCTCAGTCGGCTACCATTGCCCATCACGGGGGTGGAAATGGCGCAGCCTGCAAACTTGTTGATGATGGCGTAGCCCGCAGACTTGTTGATGGTCATGGAAGCATCTGAAAAAGATAAATCACCTGTCACGGCCCGTCAGATTAGGACTTGGACCAGCCAAGATCCTCTGCTGTCCCGAGTAAAAAAAAGCTGTGTACTGCATGGGAGCTGGGCCAGCAGCCCATTGAAATGCAAGAGCTAATCAAGCCATTCCAGTGGCGAAAGGACGAGCTGTCCATTCAGGCAGACTGCCTGTTGTGGGGTAACTGCGTAGTGCTACCCAAAAAGGGCAGGGAGACGTTCACCTCGGATCTCCACAGCACACACCCGGATATAGTAATGATGAAAGTGATAGCCAGATCCCACATGTGGTGGCCCAGTATTGACTCTGACTTAGAGTCCTGTGTACGGCAATGCAGCGTGTGCTCAGTTGAGCAACGCGCCCAGAGGGGCACCACTAAGTTTGTGGTCCTGACCCTCCAGACCATGGTCAACGATCCATGTCGACTATGCGGGCCCGTTTCTCGGTAAAATGTTCCTGGTGGTGATGGATGCTTTTTCCAAATGGATTGAATGTGAAATAATGTCGGGAAGCACCGCCACCATTGAAAGCCTGAGGGCCATGTTTGCCACCCACGGCCTGCCTGACATACTGGTCAGTGACAACGGGCCAAATTTAAAGAATTCATGACCTGCAATGGGATCAAACATGTCACCTCGGCCCTGTTTAAACCAGCATCCAATTGGCATGCAGACCGAGCAGTACAAACAATCAAACAGAGCCTTAAACGAGTCACAGAAGGCTCACTCCAAACCCGCCTGTCCCGCGTACTGCTCAGCTACCGCATGAGACCCCAGTCGCTCACAGGGGTGCCCCCGGCTGAGCTACTCATGAAAAGGACACTTAAAACCAGACTCTCGCTAGTTCACCCCAACCTGCATGATCAGGTAGAGAGCAGGCGGCAGCAACAAAATGTAAACGATGGTCGCGCCACTGTGTCACGGGAAATTGATCTGAATGACCCTGTATGTGCTAAACTATGGACATGGTCCCAAGTGGATCGCGGGCACGGTGATAGCTAAAGAAGGGAGAAGGGTGTTTGTAGTCAAACTAGACAATGGACAAATTTGCAGAAAGCACCTGGACCAAACTGCGGTTCACAGACTGCCCTGAACAACCCAGAGCAGACACCACTTTTTTTTCGAGCCCACAACACCCACCCAAAGGATCAACGACCACCACCCTGGACCAGGAAATCGAACCCAACAGCCCAGCAAGGCCAGGCTCACCCAGCAGCCCTGCAGGGCCAACAACACGCCAGCCCAGCCAGACATTTGTACCAAGGTCCATCGGTGAAAGAAAGGCTCCCGACCGCCTCACCTTGTAAATAGTTTTCACTTTGACTTTGGGCGGGGGGGGGAGTGATGTTGTGTATCTGCAAAGCATGCACTCCCGTATTCTGCCACCAGGGAGCGCATCTCCTGAAGTCCCAAGGGAACCCAGCATCCCTTGGGAGCACTGTATATAAGCCGGCCCCTAAGGCCTGTTCCTCACTCTGGAATGTCTTATTAAAGACTGAGGTCACTGTTACTTTAACCTCCCTGTGTGCAGCCTCATCTGTGTTAGGAATTCAACAGGCCGGATCACGGGAGTGTGTGGGGCTGATCGGGCCGGATCGCGGGAGTGTGTGGGGCTGATCGGGCCGGATCACGGGAGTGTGTGGGGCTGATCGGGCCGGATCGCGGGAGTGTGTGGGGCTGATCGGGCCGGATCACGGGAGTGTGTGGGGCTGATCGGGCCGGATCGCGGGAGTGTGTGGGGCTGATCGGGCCGGATCGCGGGAGTGTGTGGGGCTGATCGGGCCGGATCGCGGGAGTGTGTGGGGCTGATCGGGCCGGATCGCGGGAGTGTGTGGGGCTGATCGGGCCGGATCACGGGAGTGTGTGGGGCTGATCGGACCGGATCACGGCTGCCGTCGAGGACCAGCTCACCGGTCTCAGTGCAGAGCTGGCAGCATTAGCCTTTCCATTTCAGGGAGGGGAGGATCCTCGGATCCCAGCAGCACTGCACACCTACTGCCCCGCCTGTGTCTGGTAGCGCACCAAGAAGGAATGGACACTTAGCGCTAACACCAAATTTAGAAACGGCTGAAAATCATTAGCGCCTGGTGCTAATATTTGCAGCTTTCAAAAGTTAGTGCCCCGAATGGAGTGCTCCCAAATTTTGCACTCCATGATTCCTATCTAAGATAGACTGCAGTCCCAAGATGCCTTTTTATAAATTTTTGGTTAACATTTAAAAAGAATTGGCCAAGGCTTCTTCAGCAGCACCTCCCAAACCCGTGACCTCTACCACCTAGAAGGACAAGGGCAGCAGGCGCATGGGAACACCACCACCTCCACGTTCCCCTCCCAGTCACACACCATCCCGACTTGGAAATATATAAATGGGTCCTTTTCGGGTTGGAAATCGGTGGTTAGTGGTGTGCCACAGGGATCGGTGCTGGGACCACAACTGTTTACAATATACATAGATGACCTGGAAGAGAGGACAGAGTGTAGTGTAACAAAATTTGCAGATGACACAAAGATTAGTGGGAAAGCGGGTTGTGTAGAGGACAGAGAGGCTGCAAAGAGATTTAGATAGGTTAAGCGAATGGGCTAAGGTTTGGCAGATGGAATACAATGTCGGAAATTGTGAGGTCATCCACCTTGGGAAAAAAAAAACAGTAAAAGGGAATATTATTTGAATGGGGAGAAATTACAACATGCTGCAGTGCAGAGGGACCTGGGGGTCCTTGTGCATGAATCCCACAAAGTTAGTTTGCAGGTGCAGCAGGTTATCAGGAAGGCGAATGGAATGTTGGCCTTCATTGCGAGAGGGATGGAGTACAAAAGCACGGCGGTCCTGCTGCAACTGTACAGGGTATTGGTGAGGCCGCACCTGGAGTACTGCGTGCAGTTTTGGTCACCTTATTAAAGGAAGGATATACTAGCTTTGGAGGGGGTACAGAGACGATTCACTAGGCTGATTCCGGAGATGAGGAGGTTACCTTATGATGATAGATTGAGCAGACTGGGTCTTCACTCATTGGAGTTCAGAAGGATGAGGGGTGATCTTATAGAAACATTTAAAATCATGAAAGGGATAGACAAGATAGAGGCAGAGAGGTTGTTTCCACTGGTCGGGGAGACTAGAACTAGGGGGCATAGCCTCAAAAAAACGGGGGAGCCAATTTAAAACTGAGTTGAGAAGGAATTTCTTCTCCCAGAGGGTTGTGAATCTGTGGAATTCTCTGGCCAGAGAAGCAGTTGAGTCTAGCTCATTGAATGTATTCAAATCACAGATAGATAGATTTTTAACCAATAAGGGAATTAAGGGTTATGGGGAGCGGGCGGGTAAGTGGAGCTGAGTCCACGACCAGATCAGCCATGATCTTGTTGAATGGCGGAGCAGGCTCGAGGGGCTAGATGGCCTACTCCTGTCCCTAATTCTTATGTTCTTATGTTCCTTCATCATCGCTAGCTCACAATCCTGGAACTCTCTCCCTAACAGCACTGTGGGAGCACCTTCACCACACGGACTGCAGCGGTTCAAGAGGGCCGCTCACCACCACCTTCTCAAGGGGCAATTGGGAATGGGCAATAAATGCTGGCCTTGCCAATGACGCCCACATCCTGTGAACGAATAAATAAAAAGAAACAGTATTGTTTGTCTCCAGGTTTAGTTTCTTTGTCTCCTCACATTGATGCGACGGATGAGAAGATGGCTATGACTTAAATCAAATTTACACTATAAGCCAGGCCTGCAGCACCTTTCTCTCACCCAGCCTGAATTCAAAGTTATGCCAGCGTTTCTCCATTCCCTCTGGATGAAGTCATGCGTGTCGCTACACTCCTCCTGTAGCTACAGAGCGAGGCAACTCTTAACATCCTCCAATCTCGGTAAATGCTCTTCGTGATGTTAATTATATCCCTGAGCCATGCTGTGGACTGATTAAATTCTTGTTCAGGAAATTCATGGTTGTGTGATATTTATGTTTATGTTCCTATTAAATGTGATTCTTGACGTTGATGGTACCAATTACCGCTCCCCATCTGACTGGTTGCCACAATTGGTTCTTGTGCCTTGTGTGAACCCATGGGTTAAAAGAAAGACTTGCATTTATATAGCGCCTTTCACGACCACTGGACGTCCCAAAGTGCTTTGCTGCCAATGAAGTACTTTTGGAGTGTAGTCACTGTTGTAATGTGGGAAACGTGGCAGCCAATTTGTGCACAGCAAGCTCCCACACACAGCAATGTGATAATGACCAGATAATCTGCTTTTTTGTTACGTTGATTGAGGGATAAATATCGGCCCATTAGCACTGGGGAAAACTCCGCTACTCTTCTTCAAAATAGTGCCATGGGATCTTTTACATCCACCTAAGAGAGCAGACGGGGCCTCGGTTTAACATCTCATCCAAAAGATGGCACCTCCGACAGTGCACACTCCCTCAGCACTGCACTGGACTCTCGACCCCTGGAGTGGGACTCGAACCCACAACCGAGGTGAGAGTGACACTCACTGAGTCACAGCTGACACTGTGGAGTTAGGGTTGACTGGGGGAGCAGAGTCCTTGCGATTGAACCAAGGTCTATTCCTCGCCTTCTGTGATCTCACCCTGACGTGCAATGCTATATTCTTCTCCACAGAAATCTCAATCAATTGGATGGTGACACCTCTCGTTCATGTCATCTATTTTAGAATATTTTTCTTTGAAAGTTGGGACACATTGTTCAAGTGACATTAATGTGGAAATTCAATATCACATCATTTACAAAAGAAAACTACAACCATTTTATCATTATTGTATCTGTGCCTTTTATTACCAAAACTTTCTTGGCAATAAATAGAATTATAAAATAGTATAGCACTACAGGAGGCCATTCGGCCCATCGAGTCTGCACTGGCTCTTTTGAAGACACAAAAGCAATAACAATAATGTTATTCACAATCTTACGGAAATCTAACCTCCTTCCCTATCATTCCATCAGGAAACTATTGCTTAGAACAAGCTTCTCCAACATTTGCGAATGGCTTGCTTGTACAGCTCAGAGTTTTTGAAGGGATATGCTGGCCAATCATGTGGCAGAAGAATGAATGGAATCCACGAATGACTGTCCTGTAGACTGGAAACCGTTCATACGTTCATTCCTCTCGGCTTGTGTGCTGTTGTGGGAGGGAGAATTTGGCCAGGGATTGAGCACAGGGCAGATAATTGGGCTCGACTCGAGCATGGCCATGGTGTTCAGCTGCCAAATGTCCAAGCACAAGTGTTCTGCAAATCCGCCGTAAATTGTCCATCTTTTCCCAAAGCAACATCTGATCTCATTTGACATTCAGAATGGAAACATTGTTAAAATTGCACAAGTTGTACAAAATTCAATAAGCTCATTAGGGTCAATATTATTTAAAAGCAATATTACGTTAAAGCAAATTATTCTTTGTTATTTTTGCATTATTTACATTCCGCCATTAATGGCTTGAAGGAGTCTTGGGATAATGGGATAATATATTTTTCAATCCACTTTTACAAAAAAATATTTTGCTTAGTTGTTAAAGTACAAAAACGTTTTGGCTGAGTTTCCTGAAACGGCTGTGATTTACACTGTAAATTACGTTGTTTCGAACCATGAGCTTCACATGTGAACTTATTCCAGCATTTCATGGAAAAGTAATTTGAGTGAGTATAAGGCAAAGCAGCCCAGACAATACTAACATCTACCCATTTTTTTTTTAACATTATGTAGCACTGTTACAAAGACACTTGGGTGTTAATGGGTGTGGAATGTATTAGGTTGATATTTCTGTGCTTGTTCAACAGCAATTGAATTCGTTGGATTTGAAACAGAAAAGCGATATATTTGCTATTGAAGCAATGGAACGATAAGGAAGCTAAATACAGATATATGTGAGAGACTCCGAGATAACGGCAGTCTATCCAAGCAGGCCATGCTCAGTGGGTACGCTCTTGACTCTGAGTACGTGTTTCCTACATTCCAACAGTGACTACACTTCAATGACACCTGGGAGTCCCTGGCCAAAGACCGCCCAAAGTGGAGGAAGTGCATCCGGGAGGGCGCTGAGCACCTCGAGTCTCGTCAGCGAGAGCATGCAGAAACCAAGCGCAGGCAGTGGAAGGAGCGTGCGGCAAACCAGTCCCACCCTCCCTTTCCCTCAACCACTGTCTGTCTCACCTGTGACAGAGACTGTAATTCCCGTATTGGACTGTTCAGTCACCCGAGAACTCACTTTTAGAGTGGAAGCAAGTCTTCCTCGATTCCGAGGGACTGCCTTTGATGATGATGATACTTCATTGGCTGTAAAGCGCTTTGGGTCGTGCTGAGGTTGCGAGAGTCGCTATAGAAATGCATGTCTTTGTCATACTGCCTTTCAATATTTGAATGGAGCCATGCTGCAGTTCTGATGTCTCTACACTTGCACTTTCCAGTGGTTCCAGTGGTGTCAGTGACTCGCAGTCAGGAGTGAAAAGCTTGTCTGATTGGTTTCCTCTCCAGCCCAGGAGGATTGAGGCGAATTGTGAAATCCCGACTCCTGCCTCTAATCAGAGCCAGGATTAACCATGGGCCTTCCTCGTTCAGCAGGGTTGAGAACTGCACACTCAGCTCGGAGAATGTTTCTGTTATTTTATACATTTCATGTAACTCCCAGCTCCGATGTGCCAGGTTTAAAATAAATCCTTAATCTGCCCGGATGCATCAAGGGTTTTATCTGACTCAGACAGCTACAATTTCTTCACAGTCTTTACTTAAATGGAAACATGGATTAAGATGAGATTTGTTGAATAAATGTGTATTCTTAGTATTAAAACCGATATTCATCCTTTTTTTTTAAAGTCAAGTTTCAACCGTGTACGGGGGGGGGTTGTGGGGGCTGTGTGTGGTGGGGGGATTGGGGGTGGTAGGTGGGGGTTGAGTGTGGTGGGGGGGTGAGGGGGGGATTGGGGGGGTGGGGGGTTGAGGGGTGTGTGTGTAGTGAGTTTTCTCAGCGTTCAATCAAAGTACATGGCCGCGCGCTTTATGCAAGCGGTTTGCATTTCAGGGAAAGAAACAAAAGCCAACAATGTCACCTAGTCCTGCCGACACCATCCCTCTGTCGCAGGGGCAATTGCCATTAGCCACTTGGACCGTCCATTCAATCACCTTTCAACATCTGAGGCTCCTTGATGGAGAAAAATAAAAGAAGGAAATGTACAAGAACTTCATCATCATCATCGGCAGCCCCTCGAAATTGAGGAAGACTTGCTTCCACTCCCAAAGTGAGTTCTTTGGTGGCTGAACAGTCCAACATGAGAGCCACAGACCCTGTCACAGGTTGGACAGACAGTCGTCGAGGGAAGCTGTCAGTGGGGCTGGTTTGCTGCACGCTCCTTCCGCTGTCTGCGCCTGACCTCTTCACGTTCTTTGCGTTGAGACTTGAAGAGCTCAACGTCCTCCCGGATGCACTTTCTCCACCTCGGGTGGTCTGCGGCCAGGGTCTCCCAGGTGTCAGTGGTGATGTCGCCACTGGGAGGCTTTGAGGGTGTCCTTTTAACATTTCCGCTGCCCACCTTTGGCTCATTTACCATGAAGGAGCTCCGCACAAAGCACTTGCTTAGGTAGTCTCGTGTCTGGCATGTGGACTATGTGGCCTGCCCAGTAGAGCTGATCGAGTGTGGTCAGTGCTTCAGTGCTGGGGATGTTAGCCTGGCCGAGGACACTGATGTTGGTGCATCTGTCCTCCCATGGGATTTACAGGATCTTGTGGAGACATCGTTGGTGATATGTCTCCAGTGACTTGAGGTGTCTACTGCACATGGTCCATGCCTCTGAGCCCAACATGAGGGCAGGTATTACTACAGCCCTGCAGATCATGAGCTTGGTGGTAGATTTGAGGGCCTGGTCTTCAAACACTCTATTCCTCAGGCAGCCGAAGACTGCACTGGCGCACTGGAGGCGATGCTGAATCTCCGCATCAATGTCTGCCTTTGTTAAGAGGCTCCCGAGGTATGGGAAATGGTCCACGGTGTCCAGGCCGTGCCGTGGATCTTGATGATTGGGAGGCAGTGCTGTGCAGCGAGGACAGGCTGGTGGAGGACCTTTGTCTTACAGATGTTAAGCGTAAGGCCCAATGCTTTCATATGCCTCGGTGAATACATCGACTACATCCTGGCGTTCAGCCTCTGAATGTGTGCAGACGCAGGCATCGTCCACATACTGCAGTTCAACGACAGAGGTTGGGGTGATCTTGGAGCAGGAGTCGGCCATTTGACCCCTCGAGCTTGTTCCTCCATATAATAAGATCATGGCTGATCTGATCATGGACTCGGCTCCACTTCCCCGCCCGTTCCCCATAACCCTTCACTCCCTTATCGCTCAAAAATCTCTCTTTCTCCGCCTTAAATATATTCAATGGCCCAGCCTCCACAGCTCTGGGGCAGAGAATTCCACAGATTTACAACCCTCAGAAGAAATTTCTCCTCATCTCACTTTTAAACGAGGAAAAACACAACCCCCCCCCCCCCCCCCCCCACATACACATATCGCACACGCACGCGCCCCACACACACATAGGTTTGGGGAAATATTGTTCCAATAGGAAGATTAACAGCTAACAATCATTTACCCTTAAAGCAGTCATTTTATACCATGTGTGGTGATTTCAACGCTCTGAGCATGCTCTGCTGTCCTTTAAACTGTTCTGAAGGTTAATGTTTCAATCTGTTGGGGATTTAGTGTCTGCATCAATCTGGACACTTTGGGAATTTCTCATTGCTCCTCATTGATTGATGGGCGATTGTGCTGAAATTCCTATTAAATCCGATTACTGGGCGTTAAGGGACAATATAAATGAATGGACCCAACAAAGACTCCAGCAGGAGAGTAATCCATACGTTCGAAGCCAGGTTTAATACTTGATCTGATTTTACTAAGAGGATTGAGGGAGTTTATTAAACTGCAGATACAAAGATGCAGTGCCTATTTTTGGAGTTTTGCTGTGACAGCAGGGCTGTGTTGGCACGAGAAATCACCACTGCAGGTAAGAGCAGTGGTTGCACCGAACAGCATTAATTACAGACATTATTTATGTTTACTTAAGTAAAATGCATTTATTAGCAATTAACCATTGTCAATTTAACAAATCAGGGAAAAAACCCTGGAGCATTTTATGGAAATGTTACCATCTGTAATTGGATTTTGAATAGCCTCAGCAAAACATGTATTGAAGCATATTTGCTTTAAAAAGCTGATGGTGAATCACTGTACACCAGTGTAAGTATCAGAAATATGGAGAAGTGCAGGTGAATTCTCATCACTAAAAATTAAATTGCTTGCACTAAATTCAGTGATTTACGATAATTTCTTGAGTGCAATTAATTTCTCTACTGAAATGTGATCTACCTCCCACGCCAGTACTTTGTTGTCAGCAATTTAAGATCTCCATTGTAGAATCATAGAATGGTTACAGCACAGGAGGAGGCCATTCGGCCCATCGAGCCCGTGCCGGCTCTCTGCCAGAGCCCCGGAGCCCTGCAATATTTTTCCTTCGGGTCCTCATCCAACTCCCTTTTGAAAGCCACGATTGAGTCTGCCTCCACCACCCTCTCAGGCAGCGCATTCCAGATCCAAATCACTCGTTGAGTAAAATAATTTTTCCTCGTATCGCCTTTGTGTAACAAACTATATAACTCTGCAATTCCAGTGGGATTCTCCTGCCATCCTGGAGAAAGCTGGGTGTAGACCAGGGTATGGCACCATTCAGATAATATTCTGCCTTCGTGTTTTTGCCACCAAAGTGGATAACCTCACATTTATCCACATTATACTGCATCTGCCATGCATTTGCCCACTCACCTAACCTGTCCAAGTCACCCTGCAACCTGTTAGCGTCCTCCTCACAGCTCACACCGCCGCCCAGTTTAGTGTCATCTGCAAACTTGGAGATATTACACTCAATTCCTTCATCTAAATCATTAATGTATATTGTAAAGAGCTGGGATCCCAGCACTGAGCCCTGCGGCACTCCACTAGTCACTGCCTGCCATTCTGCAAAGGATCCCTTTATCCCGACTCTCTGCTTCCTGTCTGCCAACCAGTTCTCTATCCATGTAAGTACATTACCCTCAATATCATGTGCTTTGATTTTGCACACCAATCTCTTGTGTGGGACCTTGTCAAAAGCCTTTTGAAAGTCCAAATACACCGCATCCACTGGTTCTCCCTTGTCCACTCGACTAGTTACATCCTCAAAAAATTCCAGAAGATCCATCAAGCATGATTTCCCTTTCATAAATCCATGCTGGCTTGGACCGATCCTGTCACTGTTTTCCAAATGCGCTGCTATTTCATCCTTCCTTAATGATTGATTCCAACATTTTCCCCATTACTGATGTCGGGCTAACCAGTCTATAATTACCTGTTTTCTCTCTCCCTCCTTTTTAAAAAAGTGGTGTTACATTAGCTACCCTCTAGTCCATGGGAACTGAGATGATCTGTTCAGCTCTGAGTAAGAAGGTTGTGTATTTATATGAACATCATAAGAACATGAGAAATAGGAGCAGGAGTAGGCTATACGCCACCCCCTCCGAGCCTGCTCCACCATTTAGTAAGATCTTGGCTGATCCGATCATGGACTCAGGTCCACTTCCCTGCCCGCTCCCCATAAGCCCTTATTCCCTTATCGGTTAAGACACTGTCTATCTCTGTCTTAAATTTATTCAATGTCCCAGCTTCCACAGCTCCCTGAGGCAGCAAATTCCACAGATTTACAACCCTCAGAGAAGAAATTCCTCCTCATCTCAGTTTTAAATGGGCGGCCCCTTATTCTAAAATCATGCCCTCTAGTTCTAATCTCCCCCATCAGTGGAAATATTCTCTCTGCATCCATCTTGTCAAGCCCCCTCTTAATTTTATATGTTTCGATAAGATCACCTCTCAATCTTCTGAATTCCAATGAGTAGAAGCCCAACCTCCTCAATTTTTCCTCATAAGTCAACCCCCTCATCTCTGGAATCAACTGAGTGAACCTTCTCTGAACTGCCTCCAAAGCAAGTATATCCTTTTGTAAATATGGAAACCAAAACTGCACGCAGTATTCCAGGTCTCACCAATACCCTAGCAAGACTTCTCTTTATACACCATCCTCTTGGCAATAAAGGCCACGATTCCATTGGCCTTCCTGATCACTTGCTCTCCCTGCACACTAACCTTTTGTGTTTCATGCACAAGTACCCCCAGGTCCCACTGTACTGCAGCACTTTGCAATCTTTCTCCATTTAAATAATAACTTACTCTTTGATTTTTTTCTGCCAAAGTGCATGACCTCACACTTTACAACATTATACTCCATCTGCCAAATTTTTGCCCACTCACTTAGCCTGTCTATGTCCTTTTGCAGATTTTTTGTGTCCTCCACACACATTGCTTTTCCTCCCATCTTTGTATCGTCAGCAAACTTGGCTACGTTACACTCATCCCTTCTTCCAAGTCATTTATATAGATTGTAAATAGTTAGGGTCCCAGCACTGATCCCTGTGGCACCCCGCTACTTACTATTTGCCAACCTGAGAATGAACCATTTATCCCAACTCTCTGTTCTCTGTTAGTTAGCCAATCCTCTATCCATGCTAATATATTATCCCCAACCCCTTGAACTTTTATCTTGTGCAATAACCTTTCATGTGGCACCTTGTCAAATGCCTTCTGGAAGTCCAAATACACCACATCCACTGGTTCCCCTTTATCCACTCTGTTCGTTACATCCTCAAAGAATTCCAGCAAATTTATCAAACATGACTTCCCCTTCATAAATCCATACTGACTCTGCCTGACCAAATTTTCCTTTTCCAAATGTTCTGCTGCTTCTTTAATAATGGACCCCAACATTTTCCCAACCACAGATATCAGGCTAACTGGTCTATAGTTTTCCCAACCACGGGGGAAATGTTTAAGGTCCACTTCAGGTTTTGAACCCGTAACCTAGGCTGAAACTCCAGTGCAGTAATGGAGGGTGGGAGGCGGGGAGTGCTACAGTGCCACAAGTGCCATTCAACATTGGAGGAAAAGTTAAACGGAGGGTACCATGTTCCTGTTTAGTTGTAACAGAATAATGGCACGACTGAAAGAGTTATCCCCGTACCATTCCCGAGTGGTGTATATCCACGTTTGCAGATGGCACGAAGTTAGGAGTCACAGTAAGTTGTGCCGATGGGAGCAGAAATTTGCAAAGGGACATCGGCAGATGAAGTGAATGGGCAAGACTGTGGCAGATGCTGTTCAGTGCGGGGAAATGTGAGGTCTTCCACTTTGAATCCATCAAAGACACATCGTATTTTTAAATGGTGAGAAACTAGAAACTCTGGATATCCGTGTATACACATCACTAAAAACTAGTGGACAGGTAGTAAAAGCAATCACAAAGGCTACTGCAATGTTGGCTTTTATCTCAAGGGGGCTGGAAGAGCAAGTGGAGAAAGTGATGCTGTAGTTGTACGCAGTCTGGGTCAGACCTGAAGCACAGCATTTCGTTCAGGAAGGGGATATTGTCCTTGGAGGGCTGCAGTACAGATTCACGAGAATGATACCAGGGATTAAAGGGTTAAATTATGAGGCCAAGTTGCCGAAACATGGCTTGTACTGCCTTGAGTTTAGAAGATAGCGGGGTGATCCAATTGCTAAAATGATAAAAGGATTTGATAGTGTGGATACAGAGAAATAATTTCCTCTGGTGGGAGAGTCCAGAACAAGGGGCCAGAACCTTAAAATTCGAGCCAGGCCATTCAGGAGTGATAGCAGGAAGCACGTCTTCACACAAAGGGTGGTGAGAATCTGGAACCACCTCCCCTAAAGGGCTGTGGATGCTGCGACAATGGAAATGCTCAAGACGGAGTTGACATTTTTACCAGTTAAAGGTATCGGGAGATGTGGAGCAAAGAGGGTAAATGGGGTTGAGGTGCAGCTCAGCCACGATCTAACTGAATGGTGGAACCGGCTCGAGGGGCCGAATGGCCTACTTCTGTCACTATGCGCTAGAGTTTCCACTTTTTTTGCATACTTAACGCCCACTTAACGTCCATTTTACCGCTGAAATGACGTATAACGGCCATATATCGCCCATTTAGCCACAAAATGGAAACTGACGGGCGTTTTCCCCATGTGCGTAACGCCAGGAAAAAATAGTACTGCCCACCCATTTTTTTGGGGCAGAATCATCAGAATGGGCGAAATCAACGCCCATATCGGCCAGCAATAGTTTCTGGATGGAATTAACTCCGAGATTCAATAATACCGCCCGCCCACTTTTTTTTGTCGCAAATATCACATTTGCCGAAAGTAATGCCCAAGAGATCGCCCAGCGTCACTTTCACCACCTCGCACACACATCGGCCATAATATCGCTCGCCCAAAAAACCGCTCGGAAAAAGTGGAACTAACCGGAACTAATCACAGCGTTATGGATGCCATGTTCTACATCACATGTCACATCCTTTAAAAGGCTGCTCTGCTTCAACCTCGGGGGAGTTTGGATATACTCTGGAACTCTTTGGAAGTGATGTGAACTTCTGTACCAACATCTTTACCATACTTTGAACGATTGGAATTTAATAGGTGTCTTTGTTGGGACATTCATTGTTTGTGACCAATCTGTGGAAAACAGAGAGCTATTGCAATGGGCCCAGTCCTTTCTCATCCTCTCTTGATGACCAATTACATGCTGCAGACTCGAGATCGCCGAAGGTACGCTCCACAGCATTATGTGCCCAATGTAAGACGTGCCAGACTGATGAGGAGGACCAGACGTTACACCCCCCACAAGTACAGGGACAAGCGGTCTAACCTCGACTTGCCCGACACCACCTGCATTCCGAGACTGCGCTTCCACAAAAAGGTTATCACTGAGGTATGCCAGCTCATAAGGGGAGATCTGCAGTCTACCAGCACCATCCGTACTGCACTGTCCGTTGAGGTCAAGGTCACCGCGGCACTGTCGTTCTACACCTCAGGTTCTTTTCAAGCCTCAGCTGTGAACATTTGCGGTCTGTCCCAGCATGCCACACATTGCTGCATTAGACAGGTCACTGAAGCCCTGTACACACGCAGGAGGGACTTGATCAGCTTCCCTAGGACCAGGGAGAGGGCTCTAGGATTCTCCAGAATTGCTAACTTCCCCAAGGTGCAGGGAGCAATAGACTGTACGCACATCGCGATGCGGGCAGCTTTTCAGGATGCAGAGGTTTTCAGGAACCACAAGGGATTCCACTCCCTGAATGTCCAACTCATTATCGACCACCAGCAAATTATTATGGCAGTGAAGGCTCAATTTCCGGGCAGCAGCCATGATGCTCACATCCTGCGTGAGAGCACTGTATCTGACTTGTTTAACAATCAGCCACAAGGTCAATGCTGGATGCTTGGTGACAAAGGATATGACCTCACCACCTGGCTGATGACCCCCTGCGTGACACCCACACCGAGGCCGAGAGGCGATACAACGAGAGCCACAGAGCAACTCGCAATATCGTGGAGAAAACCATTGGAGTGCTTAAGCAGCGCTTTAGACACTTGGGAGGTGAGCTCCAATACCACCCTGAGCAGGTAGCTCAATTCGTGGTGGTGTGCTCCATTCTGCACAACTTGGCTATCAGGAGGGGACAAGAATTGCCTGAAGAATCTGACAGTCCACCTCACCAGAGAGAGGAAGAGGAGGACGAGGAGGCGGACGCTGACATCGGCCCAGACAATCAGGCTGACACTGAAGCCATGCCCCGCCCCCCTGTAGACCGCAAGAAAGGGCCCATGGTGGTATGATAGCTGCAAGAGCCTTATGTGAGGAGCTCATCAATGATCGCTTTGCCTGAAAGAAGGTTGGTGTTATTTATAAGGCTTACACACTGCTGGGTGTGCAGGTCATATATCAATGGTGGGCATCACCTTGGTGACAGTTAACATAGAAAATAGGTGCAGGAGTAGGCCATTCGGCCCTTCGAGCCTGCACCGCCATTCAATGAGTTCATGGCTGAACATGCAACTTCAGAACCCTATTCCTGCTTTCTCGCCATGCCCTTGATCCCCCAAAATGGAAACATAGAAAATATGTTTTTTTTCCCACTCTGCTATACCTGGGCCCGCCGATGTTACTGCCCACGCTCCAAATAGCGATCTGGGTTTTGATGACATCACCCAATCACCCACCTCAAGGTCAGCGCACACTTGGAGCAGCTCATGCTTAAAGTTTAATTTGATTGACGTTAAGTGTAATTTTACCCTTTGACATTTAAGGAATCACCAGCGTGTAACGGTGCAGCTATCTGAGCCAACGCGCAACAAGGTTTTGTTAAATAAAAAACATTTAAACTGAACATTAAACCAACCCCCCCCACTCCCGCTTCTCCTCCCCACCTCTACCCCTTCCCCTTCCCCTCCTGACTCCAAGCCGCCTGGCCGAGGAGCTCCTCAGGCGATGCTTCATTGGAGGGGGGGATGACAAGTGAAGCGTTGCTTGGACAGATGTGGGAACATGCTCTGAGTCAGAAGCAAGATGTTGCTGCTGGCTCTCGTATGGATGGCAATGGGGGTGCGGCACCTTGGGGTGCAGTGCCACGCTCCGGGACCACTGGGAGCCCTCTGCCACTAGTGTTCCTGGCTACCAGCTCCAGGGCCTCCTCCATCCCTTCCATTTATATATTATTTGTTGGTCAAAAACTCGATGCCAACTATATTCTTGGTGCTTAGTAGGCTTCTTGCTGCTGGTGAATCTCCATTGTTCCTCCCACAACAGCTTAACAAGCACACACCACAGCCACACACGCTTCAGTCCCTCTCAGCTCCCTCTCTCTCTGTCTCCTCTTCTGCGCTTGTCATGATGACCCTTGACCTCCTGAATCGCGGGAATCGAGCGTTGCCATGCCGTTGCTAAGGACAGCGACACTTTACAGCAGAAGGTCAGAGAGATTTAATGGTAACGACCATTGCATATCGCTCGCGGTAACGCCCAATTTCAAAAATGGAGACTAGGTGCTTTGAGAATGGGCGAGAAGCTGGCGATCTGAAAACCCATTTTTACCGCCCACGCTGGAAATAACTCTCATATTTGGGCGATAAGCACAAAAGTGTAAAATCTAGTCCGATGTTCCTGGATCAAAACCACTAACAAAGGTTAATTTTTCACTCCTTTCTTTTTTTTATTTATCTCTCAGGATGTGGGGATCTTTTGCAGGGCTGGCATTTATTGCTCAACTCCTGTAAAGGTAATGGTGGGTCGTTATGTTGAACCTTTGCAGTCGCGGGTTAGTGTGACCACTTCAGAGGGTCGCTAAGTGTTGACCTTTCTGCAGTGGGACTGTAGTTACTTGTAGTCGAGGTTTTCCCGAATGTACCTCCGATCCAGCCTGAGAACAGTGTCACCATGGTGACCATTGACACGTTTTCTTTCCCTGCACTCCGCGCTTTAGGCAGCTCACGCGTTGCTAAACATCCATGCACACGTCAGCGTTACTTTCATAGAAACATAGAAACATAGAAAATAGGTGCAGGAGTAGGCCATTCGGCCCTTCTAGCCTGCACCGCCATTCAATGAGTTCATGGCTGAACATTCAACTTCAGTACCCCATTCCTGCTTTCTCGCCATACCCCTTGATCCCCCTAGCAGTAAGGACCTCATCTAACTCCTTTTTGAATATATTTAGTGAATTGGCCTCAACAACTTTCTGTGGTAGAGAATTCCACAGGTTCACCACTCTCTGGGTGAAGAAGTTCCTCCGCATCTCGGTCCTAAATGGCTTACCCCTTATCCTTAGACTGTGACCCCTGGTTCTGGACTTCCCCAACATTGGGAACATTCTTCCTGCATCTAACCTGTCTAACCCCGTCAGAATTTTATATGTTTCTATGAGGTCCCCTCTCATTCTTCTGAACTCCAGTGAATACAAGCCCAGTTGATCCAGTCTTTCTTGATAGGTCAGTCCCGCCATCCCGGGAATCAGTCTGGTGAACCTTCGCTGCACTCCCTCAATAGCAAGAATGTCCTTCCTCAGGTTAGGAGACCAAAACTGTACACAATACTCCAGGTGTGGCCTCACCAATGCCCTGTACAACTGTAGCAACACCTCCCTGCCCCTGTACTCAAATCCCCTTGCTATGAAGGCCAACATGCCATTTGCTTTCTTAACCACCTGCTGCACCTGCATGCCAACCTTCAATGACTGATGTACCATGACACCCAGGTCTCTTTGCACCTCCCCTTTTCCTAATCTGTCACCATTCAGATAATAGTCTGTCTCTATGTTTTTACCACCAAAGTGGATAACCTCACATTTATCCACATTATACTTCATCTGCCATGCATTTGCCCACTCACCTAACCTATCCAAGTCGCTCTGCAGCCTCACAGCATCCTCCTCGCAGCTCACACTGCCACCCAACTTAGTGTCATCCGCAAATTTGGAGATACTACATTTAATCCCCTCATCTAAATCATTAATGTACAGTGTAAACAGCTGGGGCCCCAGCACAGAACCTTGCGGTACCCCACTAGTCACTGCCTGCCATTCTGAAAAGTACCCATTTACTCCTACTCTTTGCTTCCTGTCTGACAACCAGTTCTCAATCCATGTCAGTACACTACCCCCAATCCCATGTGCTCTAACTTTGCACATCAATCTCTTGTGTGGGACCTTGTCGAACGCCTTCTGAAAGTCCAAATATACCACATCAACTGGTTCTCCCTTATCCACTCTACTGGAAACATCCTCAAAAAATTCCAGAAGATTTGTCAAGCATGATTTCCCTTTCACAAATCCATGCTGACTTGGACCTATCATGTCACCTCTTTCCAAATGCACTGCTATGACATCCTTAATAATTGATTCCATCATTTTACCCACTACCGATGTCAGGCTGACCGGTCTATAATTCCCTGTTTTCTCTCTCCCTCCTTTTTTAAAAAGTGGGGTTACATTGGCTACCCTCCACTCCATAGGAACTGATCCAGAGTCAATGGAATGTTGGAAAATGACTGTCAACGCATCCACTATTTCCAAGGCCACCTCCTTAAGTACTCTGGGATGCAGTCCATCAGGCCCTGGGGATTTATCGGCCTTCAATCCCATCAATTTCCCCAACACAATTTCCCGGCTAATAAGGATTTCCCTCAGTTCCTCCTCCTTACTAGACCCCCCGACCCCTTTTATAACCGGAAGGTTGTTCGTGTCCTCATTCGTGAATACCGAACCAAAGTACTTGTTCAATTGGTCCGCCATTTCTTTGTTCCCCGTTATGACTTCCCCTGATTCTGACTGCAGGGGACCTACATTTGTCTTTACTAACCTTTTTCTCTTTACATATCTATAGAAACTTTTGCAATCCGTCTTAATGTTCCCTGCAAGCTTCTTCTCATACTCCATTTTCCCTGCCCTAATCAAACCCTTTGTCCTCCTCTGCTGAGTTCTAAATTTCTCCCAGTCCCCAGGTTCGCTGCTATTTCTGGCCAATTTGTATGCCACTTCCTTGGCTTTAATACTATCCCTGATTTCCCTTGATAGCCACGGTTGAGCCACCTTCCCTTTTTTATTTCTATGCCAGACAGGAATGTACAATTGTTGTAGTTCATCCATGCGGTCTCTAAATGTCTGCCATTGCCCATCCACAGTCAACCCCTTAAGTATCATTCGCCAATCCATCTCAGCCAATTCACGCCTCATACCTTCAAAGTTAGCCTTCTTTAAGTTCTGGACCATGGTCTCTGAATTAACTGTTTCATTCTCCATCCTAATGCAGAATTCCACCATATTATGGTCACTCTTCCCCAAGGGGCCTCGCACAACGAGATTGCTAATTAATCCTTTCTCATTACATAACACCCAGTCTAAGATGGCCTCCCCCCTAGTTGGTTCCTCGACATATTGGTCTAAAAAACCATCCCTTATGCACTCCAGAAAATCCTCCTCCACCGTATTGCTTCCAGTTTGGTTAGCCCAATCTATGTGCATATTAAAGTCACCCATTATAACTGCTGCACCTTTATTGCACGCACCCCTAATTTCCTGTTTGATGCCCTCCCCAACATCACTACTACTGTTTGGAGGTCTGTACACAACTCCCACTAACGTTTTTTGCCCTTTGGTGTTCTGCAGCTCTACCCATATTGATTCCACATCATCCAAGCTAATGTCCTTCCTAACTATTGCCTTAATCTCCTCCTTAACCAGCAATGCTACCCCACCTCCTTTTCCTTTTATTCTATCCTTCCTGAATGTTGAATACCCCTGGATGTTGAGTTCCCAGCCCTGCTCATCCTGGAGCCACGTCTCCGTAATCCCAATCACATCATATTTGTTAACATCTATTTGCACAGTTAATTCATCCACCTTATTGCGGATACTCCTTGCATTAAGACACAAAGCCTTTAGGCTTGTTTTTTTAACACCCTCTGTCCTTTTAGAATTTTGCTGTACAATGGCCCTTTTTGTTCTTTGCCTTGGGTTTCTCTGCCCTCCACTTTTCCTCATCTCCTTTCTGTCTTTTGTTTTTGCCTCCTTTTTGTTTCCCTCTATCTCCCTGCATTGGTTCCCATCCCCCTGCCATATTAGTTTAACTCCTCCCCAACAGCACTAGCAAACACTCCCCCGAGGACATTGGTTCCGATTCTGCCCAGGTGCAGACCGTCCGGATTGTACTGGTCCCACCTCCCCCAGAACCGGTTCCAATGCCCCAGGAATTTGAATCCCTCCCTGCTGCACCATTGCTCAAGCCACGTATTCATCTGAGCTATCCTGCGATTCCTACTCTGACTAGCACGTGGCACTGGTAGCAATCCCGAGATTACTACTTTTGAGGTCCTACTTTTTAATTTAGCTCCTAGCTCCTTAAATTCATTTCGTAGGAACTCATCCCTTTTTTTACCTATGTCATTGGTACCAACGTGCACCACGACAACTGGCTGTTCTCCCTCCCTTTTTAGAATGTCCTCCACCCGCTCCGAGACATCCTTGACCCTTGCACCAGGGAGGCAACATACCATCCTGGAGTCTCGGTTGCGGCCGCAGAAACGCCTATCTATTCCCCTTACAATTGAATCCCCTATCACTATCGCTCTTCCACTCTTTTTCCTGCCCTCCTGTGCAACAGAGCCAGCCACGGTGCCATGAACTTGGCTGCTGCTGCCCTCCCCTGATGAGTCATCCCCCTCAACAGTACTCAAAGCGGTGTATCTGTTTTGCAGGGGGATGACCACAGGGGACCCCTGCACTACCTTCCTTGCACTACTCTTCCTGCTGGTCTTCCATTCCCTCGCTGGCTGTGGACCCTTCTCCTGCAGTAAGACCAACTCGCTACACGTGATACTCACGTCATTCTCAGCATCGTGGATGCTCCAGAGTGAATCCACCTTCAGCTCCAACTCCGCAACGCGGACCGTCAGTAGCCGGAGGTGGACACACTTCCCGCACATGTAGTCGTCAGGGACACTGGTGTTGTCCCCGTGTTCCCACATGGTACAGGAGGAGCATATCACGTGACCGAGCTGTCCTGCCATGATTTAACCCTTAGATACACTTAAATTGCTGACAACAATGTTAAAAGTTACTGACTAATAAAGAAAAAGAAAAACTACTCACCAATCAGCAGCCAATCACTTACCACGTTGGCTGTGACGTCACCTTTTGATTTCCTTCTACTTCTTTTTTGCCTTCTCTCCCAGCTGGAGCTGCACCGCTCCGCCTCTCCCGACTCCCGCCTCTTTCGACGCTCCCCGGACTGCTGAGCCTTTTATAGGCCGCTGCCTCTCTGGACTCCCGCCTCTCTCGACGCTCCCCGGACTGCTGAGCCTTTTATAGGCCGCTGCCTCTCTCGACTCCCGCCTCACATATCACAATTTACATCTGCCAGATTTGATCAATAAGCACCAATATAATTAGATTGTATCCTGCTTTTGATTAACATACATTTGTGACCTATTTAAAAAAAAATATGTAGATCATTCAATGACAGATTCTCTGTCATGTTTACTTCAAAATGTATTGAATAATTCATTACTTCACTCACTCAACTTTTGATCCAAACTTGTTTTGACACATGTCACCAACCAAGAACGTGATGCAACCAATATTACCGTTTCCCAATATTGTCACAGTATTCGTGGACCACGTCACTTTAAGTAAAGTAAATTCAATTAAACTTTTCCAATATTAAACAAAAACATAAATGTTTAGCAATACCATGTTTAAATCCCAGTTGAGATCTCCGCTTGAGATTCTGTTCTATTTGTATGAGATCTTCTTGCAGCATTTACATTTATCTTGGCTGCAATGTTACTCATGTCTTATTTAGTTTCTAGTTTGGCATATGACTATTTTTCTTTTGCTTCACAATACGATGGCAATTTGCATTTGCTGTTTACATTAGTCTGATGTGAACCCTCTGATGTATAGCAGCACTCACAATCTGAGCCCAGAGAGGCAGCTTTTATTCCACATCCAGAATGAAGTCTACCCAAGACTCAACACTGAAATCTAGCGATGTATATCGGCTGTTAGTGGCACGAGATATAGATTTGCAGAATATAAAATGAGATTTCTAAACTGAGTTTGATGCTGTGTTTATATTATAGCACAACTTACAATACTCCAGCTATTACATTATGTCTACTCCAGTCGGAATGAATTAGATTGAATCTTTTCAAAACTCATCTAATTTGTGAGGCTGTTATTTTGAAAGGTACAAATAAACTGATTCGTCGACAACTTGCATTTATATAGCGCCTTTAACCTAGTAAAACATCCACAGCGCTTCACAGAAATGTTACCAGACAGCGTTTGACCCCGAGTCACTTAAGGAGATATTGGGACAGGTGACCAAAAGGTTGGTCAAAGAGGGAGGGGTCACAATTAGTTTTTCAACGCCACTCATTCCCGTCGGAGAGAGGCGGCTACTGGGTGGCTAAGTCCTTGCCTTCGACGGTGACCGGGTTCCTGGGCTGCCGGGAAATGTAGTCGGTCAGTGGGGGCGGCGTTAAGATGTACCACTGCGCGCTCTACCGCCACCCACGTGGTGACGTCATCGAGCGTGCAACGCCCCCTTGCTGCCGCTGCTCCGAGATTAGGTGAGTGCGGTGACCTTTCCGGCAAACGTCGGTACAGCCTGGGAAAGGTGGCAGGACATCGGTGATCCCAGGACAGAGGCATCCAGGGATCAAGTGCGTATGTTTATTTTTTTTAGCCTTTCGGTGTTAATGGGGAAGTGTGGGGGTGGGGGTGGGTGAGAATGTCGGGAACGTTTTTTTCATTAAAAAAAAAACTCGCATGGAGGCAGCACCGCGGGGAAATTCGGTCGGCCTCCCGAGCTCCCGCCCCGATGGTGTTCGAGGGTGAGTGTGCAACACCACTATTAGTGCCGCTCTCTCATCTTTGGGCAGGAAAACTGAATTTTGCAGTTTGAGGCAGCACCTACCGCCTGCCGTTAAAATCAGCGCTCAGCCAGTGTCACCGCCTGAAAAACAGCGGGACCCGCATTTCGACCCCATAGGTTTTAGGGAGCGTCGTAAAGGAGGGAAAAGCGAGGCGGAGAGGTAATTCCAGAGTTCAGCGCCTGGGGGCTGAAGGCTCGGCCGCCAATGGTGGAGTTATGCAGTTATCTCGGTTAGTTTTTCCTTTCTCTTTTTTTTTTGGAAAATAGCCACTATATTGGCTTTATATAATCCAGGGCGGCTTCCCCTGTTATTCATAAACTCCCTCCTGATCATTATCAGCACTTCATAGGTTTTCCCTTTATCTCACTTAGCACCTTTGGCCAAATAGCATCTGTTCCTGCAGATTTATTAGTTTTGAGCCTATGATCTTATCCAGGAGCTCCCTGCAAATGGAGGTAAAGCCATCAAGTTTCAGCAGTTGAACATCCGATGTTGTGGAGATATACGACTAGTGACTCCCACAGTGTGTGGAGTCCACACCTGATGATTCACACACTTTCAGCACTGAAACATTGAGTTGTCCAATTACTTGAATTAAGCAATGTAAATAACACCGTGCGCGTTCGATGCTAAAAAATGAACGATAAGATCATCTGAAGCTCTTAAGTGCATCAGTGTCAGAGTAAAACTGTGTGTGGACAGACTTATCTTAGAAAAGCATTAACACCACTTGATTTATGCTGTCTTTATTTACTATGTAATAAGGAATGCTGCATGTTTGGAGACCATACCTGTTCACAACATTAATCTGTACTTTGGGAGTAATTTAAATTCCCCAAAATGTGTTGGTTTACGTCGGGTGGAAGGCATACATGTTAAATATTTGAGACGGGAATCCAACCCGCCTTGGACCCGCCCACTTCCTGTGTTAATGGAGGCGGGTCGAGGACTATGCGGCCAATCCGCTCTCAGAAGGCGGGTCATAAGTTGAAGGAGGCTGCTGCTATTTTTACCGTGTATCTATTATCATGTTGCCCAGGTTTCCCAGGCCTCGGGAAACCCAGCAGGTAAAAGGAGGTGAGAAGGGCTGAGTCCCTCAGGTAAGTGCTTGTGGGCCCAGGAGAAGGAGACATGTTTGTTCCTGGTCCATCAAACTTACCTGTAAGTGCCCCCCCCCACCCCCGTCCCACCTCCACGATCTCGCCCCCGAACCCCATCATCACTGACTCCCCCCCCATTTATCACCAATAATACCCATCACTGACCCCCCCCTCATTGATCATCAATAATATCCATCACCGATCCCCCATCTCCCCGGCAATCCTTGACTATCCCCCGACACCCCACCAAACTCTTTCCCCACCTCCCCTGATCTTCGACGCCCCACGATCACCCCTCCCTCTCCTCCACCTCCCCGCGATTTCTGTCCTGAACAACCGCGAAACTTAACTGATTGGCGGCTGAGAAATATTCTGGAGAACTTCCTCCCCGACAGGCAGCCAAGCCAAGCCTCCGGGTGGGAATCAATTTAAAAAAATAACAGGCAAACCGTGGAGTTAAAACCGGCCATTCCAGGTTTCCCAACCATACTGCCCCCCCCGCCCCTGCACCCCCCTGACCCACGCCCCCCGCCCCTGCACCCCCACCGACCTCCGCCCCTGCACCCCCTGACCCCCGACCCCTGCCCCTCCACCCCCCCCGACCCCCGCCCCCCATTCTGATATCACACCCCAGTAGACGGTGAGTCCGGCTCCTCACAGGCCGAGTGGTTCAGTGGATCAGTGCACTGCTCTGTAAGCTCTGACACCAGGGTTTGAACCCTGAGCACCCTGATGGAATTAAAGTATTTTTTCTGCTGTCTGTACGTGTCCTATTGATGGACATTAGTCGTCTCAATCCAGATGTTCGTGGGGAATTCACAGCATAAAACAGTCGGATAACTCGGCACTGACTGATGCTAAATTGACAAACTCACTGAGGGTGTATTGACACTGGCCCCGATTCTGAGGGCCTTCACTCTGCAGGAAGGGTTTGGGGGTGCCCCGAACGTCACGACACAATATCTCCTGCCCTGTTTCCGAGCACAATCGTGAGTGGAAGTTTTATAAGAACGAATGCTCCTCCTCACACCACAAAACTCCACGGCCCCACCCCCCCAAGGATTACCCCCACCCCCCTCAGCCCTAATGCCCACCTTGGCTCTGCGTAGAGCCGCTAGACCTTGTGCCTCCCTGAGTAATGAGCTGATTGTGTGCTCGCTGTCTGCCATTCATACTCTGAGGGACCCGGCCCTCCACACGGCTCTGGTCTCTCGGCACGCTCTTTGGCCGCATGGCTCGGATGCTCCTCTCGCCACCCACCCAACATGAAAAATGCCCCAATAACGAGCGTCCGTGTGATGTGAAACCACTTCACACTAATAAATCTAGGCTGACACTCCCAGGGCAGTGCTGAGGGAGTGCTGCACTGTCAGAGGTACCATCTTTTGGATGAGACATTAAACCGAGGGCCCATCTGCTCTCTCAGGTGGATGTAAAAGATCCCACAGCACTATTTTGAAAAAGAGCAGGGGAGTTATCCCCGGTATCCTGGCCAATATGAGATTTTCATCTCAAATCTCCTCTAAACCTACCAATTACTTTAACTCTATGCCCCTGGTTGTTGATCCCTCTGCTAAGGGAAATAGATCCTTCCTATCCACTCTATCTCGACCCCTCATGATTTTATACACCTCAGTAAGCTCTCCCCATTGTCTGCCAGGTGTTACCATTAACCAATCGGCCATTTCTTCAGCAGGAAGATCCCTCATGAGTACACACAATCCAACCATGTGAGAAACATAACTTATTTCTAATACTATAAATTGATCTTGCAGTAACTGTGAGACCACAAGTGTGCATTCTCTGCTGGCCGATTGAATATTTAATGGGTTGATGGTAACTGCAGAGTAACAAGCTAATCTTCACCCTCAACACTGAAAATGATCTTCGACAGAACATTCATTGCATGAAGAGTATCTGATAACCAGCCACCAGACTCTGCACTTCAAATACCATGGAAATGTCTCCAGCGTCATTGTTTCATCAAACAGAACTCTGCTTGGCATTTCCTCTGGCAGCATTGTTCAGACTGGGATTTCATCCAATCAGTCCTTGTGGACATGAATTCACCTTCTAAAACTGTTCTGCAATCCATTGTAGTGCGCCCAGCACATTAAACCACGGCACCCCCAATAACTCACCTGGAATTTTATATAATATATATATAGTGGGAAATAGTTACTGCAGTTTTGCGAATATATAATAATGCTGCATATACTGTAATATTAGCGATAAATTGCTTCATCAGCTAAGAGCCGACAACAGAGCACATTTTCTGTTACCTGCTTAAAAAAATGTCACACCTTATTTTTATAACTTTTGAAATTTTGTAACATCTCGGCCATCGCAAAGTCTAGGTTTACTTGATCAGGACCTGAGTATCAGATTGCTCAGTGTAAAGGGGGGCAGCATGTGGAACCGAGTCATACAGGATGGAACTAGTTCTGGGCAAATCATCAGAGCATTCATTACATTAATAATCTACTCAATGTATTTCTTTGAAGATAGAAATGCATCTGTCTTAAAAGCTAGTCTTCCTTGAGGCTTTCCAACTTGATACCATTTCTCTCTTCTATGATCATAGTGAAATGATTCTATTTAAATAGTTTTTCTGATACTTAGTCAAACAAAAATTAAGAAATAACTTGTACAATGTGACGTTGGATGTTCCTTTAGGTAATTGGAGCAGAGGCACATGGGATTGATCACATGTGGGGGGTAAAATAACATAGCATGAAATTTGGAGTGAGAAACGATGTTCAGCCTGTAAAGCCTTCTCCATCTAGAGTCAACATTTAATCATTGTTATAGACTTTGCTCTTCTTCCTCCCCCCACCGTTACTTGCAGTTCCTCCGCCTAAATCAAGTACTGCTTGCAATCACTCGATAGCATTGAATCGCTTTTTTCAACAGTTATCAGTCGAGCTTTTTTTTTATAGGTATCCATTGCTCTCCAAGGGATGACCTTCTCTGTCTGTGGAATGCACTCTCCACAATCCTCCTCCAGCCAGTTTACAGATCCAACAGCCAGGAATCTGGCAAAGCAGAGAGCCAGCGTCCACACTGGCCTCTACCTACACTCTTGCATCTTGGTTTGATGAAGTTCTGTTCACTACTCACTCAGTATCTAAGGTCCCGATTGTGACTCCAGGCAGGTGAGCCACTCCCACGCTCGGGCCGGCCAAAGGCTTGGGCCGTTTAAACCCAGGGACCTCACCATTTCCCAGAGCAGATGGTCTGTTCGTCCACGTGAGCAGGCCGGAGGGCCGGAGTTGGATTGTGAGCGGTGGGAGGCCATTGTCGGAGATCCAGGAGACGAGTCCCCGCTTAGTCCGGTGAGGGGGGATGGAGGGGGGAAAGTCTGGGGGAGAGGATACCCACAAAGAGCACTGCTGCTCCCTCTAGCCCATAAGGAAACCATCTTTTTTTTGAAAGTCTTGCTTATCAAGGCCTCTGCTGCTCCTGGATCAATATGGTAGCAGTTTCCCCCAGTGCAATCGGCACTGTGCACAGCTCACACAGCGTCAGGTCCAAACCAGGCACCGACTGTTAAATGCTTATCATAGAACGGTTACAGCCCAGAAGGAGGCATTCGGCCCATCGAGCCTGTGCCAATCCTGAGACCTCTCAGGCCACCTGAAACACGGTAGATCAAATAGCAGACGTGCAATATTTTAACACCCCCTGCAAGCTCCGTTCTTATCAGGCGTGGGCAGTTAAAATCCAGATAAAGCTGCACCTTTTATGTCTTTTGAGATGAACAACCCATAGACCAGCTGACCACGAGTGCTGACAGTTGAAGGTTTTGTAAACTGACCTAAGCTCAGTCCCAGACCATGTGTAGTGCACCTGGTGTTGACCTCTGTAATCATCATCATAGGCAGTCTCTCGGAATCGAGGAAGACTTGCTTCCACTCTAAAAGTGAGTTCTCAGGTGACTGAACAGTCCAATATGGGAATTACAGTCTCTGTCACAGGTGGGACAGACAGTGGTTGAAGGAAAGGGAGGGTGGGACTGGTTTGCCGCACACTCCTTCCGCTGCCTGCGCTTGCTTTCTGCATGCTCTCGGCGACGAGACTCGAGGTGCTCAGCACCCTCCTGGATGCTCTCCCTCCACTTAGGGCGATCTTTGGCCAGGGATTCCCAGGTGCCGGTGGGGATGTTGCACTTTATCAAGGAGGCTTTGAGGGTGTCCTTGAAACGTTTCCTCTGCCCACCTGGGGATCGCTTGCTGTGTAGGAATTCCAAGTAGAGTGCTTTGGGAATCTCGTGTCTGGCATGTGGGTTTAGTAATGATTTCTAAGATGGCAGATGGGATAGCAACTCCCTCGGGGCTCTCCCTGAACAAACCTTTCTCTGGCCTTCTGCTGACATCCTTCGCCTCTCTCTCCTTCAATGTCCCCCATACCCCGCCCCCCTGGCCATAACAATGGGTGCACTTCGACTCCCAAAGTATTTTTCCTGCCCCTAAAACCGGTGCTGCAAGGGTCCACTGCCCTTACCCCATCACCCAATCAAGACTTACCTTCCAGCTTGACCTCCCTGCTGCCAAGTCCCTCCAACTGAACTCTCGCTTCTCGCTCCCCATTGGCTGACTCAGCTGCTCCAACCGATCCCCGGCGATCTCACTGGTGGCGAGCCTCCGACCATCTCCACCCACAGGCTTTGGCCCGACCTTCACTCCTCGACCTCCACATGGGCCTTCCCCCGCTTCGGGTCTCCCTCCCACCGGCAACGTTCTAAAGACCGAGGTGCAACAAAAAACCCGCGACCTAAAGAATAGATGGTGGATGGAGAAAGCACAGGAGATTCAGCAGCTGGCCGACAGCCATGACGTGCGAGGATTCTTCACCGCAGTTAAGTCCGCCTATGGCCCAAACTACCAAGGCCTCGCCCCACTGCTGGCCAAGAATGGAGAGACATTCATCAAGGACACCGAGGCAGTCAGGACCCGCTGGAAGGAGCACTTTTAAGATCTCCTTAATCGAGACTCTGCCTTTGACTCGCGTGTCCTCGACTCCATCCCACAGCATGCGACCCGCCATCAACTCAGCAAAACACCAGCCCTGCACGAGGGTGAAAAAGCCATCCATCAGCTCAAGAACAACAAGGCATCGGGAGCGGATGGAATAGAGCTGAGGCACTAAAGTATGGCGGAGAGGCACTACTGGCGCGAATGCATGACCTCATCTCTCATCTGGAGGGAGGAGAGTATGCTTGGAGATCTCAGAGATGCAGTAATCTTTAAAAAAGGGAACAAATCCAACTGCGGCAACTAGAGAGGAATCTCCCTGTTGTTGGCCACTGGGAAAGTCATCGCTAGAATCCTCCTCAACCGTCTTCTCCCTGTGGCTGAAGAGCTCCTCCCAACATCGATGATGAGGTCTAACACTGCCTCCAGTGCACCAGCGCAGCCTTCGGTCACCTGAGGAAGAGTGTGTTCGAAGACCGGGACCTCAAATGTGGCACCAAGCTTATGGTCTACAGGGCTGTAGTGATACCCGCCCTCCTGTATTGCTCAGAGATGTGGACCATATACAGTGGATACCTCAAATCGCTGGAGATATATCACCAACGCTGTCTCCACAAGATCCTGCAAATCCCCTGGGAGGATAGACGCACCAACATCAGTGTTCTCGCTCAGACCAACATCCCCAGCATTGAAGCACTGACCACACTCGACCAGCTCTGTTGGGTGGGTCACATTGTCCGCTTGCCTGACACAAGACTCCCAAATGCTATAAAAGACGTGCAAAGGAGTAGAATCCTTCTGTTTCCAACGCTACAGTTTTTTTTAAAATGAGATTTTGAAATCCTCTATTTTCTCTCTAGTTTTCTCAGCCATTCACTATTTGAGCCTAGATGGCAGACAATGTTTTCACATTACCGCCGCTGATACTCTGAGGCAGGTGCTGAGACATTCACCAGTCGCTTGGTGACATCTCTCTCTCCAGTTATCCGGGCCCTCCTGACCTCTGCTCAGTGCATTCCCAGAGCAATGCAATTGAGATAAGGAGCAAAGTGTTGTGTAAGATCGAAGCAGCTTCACTGTTCAATGTACGACTCATCCAATAAGTTGTGCCACTCTGCCACTCTTCACTTTGCTGTTCGCCTTTAATGGACAAAGTTTGCTGTTTCTGAACTGAGCCGAGATGAAGCAATTAATGGCACAGGCACTAATGTACCTCAGGAGGACTTATCGGCACCTAGCCTAGCTAACTGAATACATTGCCTTTCAGACAAAACCGTCTTTCCCCACTTTTGAATGGAGTTGCCAACTCGCCAAGGCATCGTCAGCAGCACCTCCCAAACCCGTGACCTCTACCCCCTAGAAGGACAAGGGCAGCAGGTGCATGGGAACACCACCACCTCCACGTTCCCCTCCCAGTCACACACCATCCTGACTTGGAAATATATCGGCCGTTCCTTCATCGTCGCTGGGTCACAATCCTGGAACTCCCTCCCTAACAGCACTGTGGGAGCACCTTCATCACACGGACTGCAGCGGTTCAAGAAGGCGGCTCACCACCACCTTCTCAAGGGGCAATTAGGGATGGGCAATAAATGCCGGCCTTACCAGCGACACCCACATCCCAGGAACGTTAAAAAAAAGGACTCTTTTCAATGTCTGTGTCCTGCTCATGTTGGTCTCAGTGGCGGCAGTCCTGCCAGAGTTGCCGTGGCAATCTCTGCTTTCTTTGGCGATATCTGTTGGTAGTGAAAGTGCTGTTGGCAGCAAGCCTGCAACATAACTGCAGGATAATGGTGACCCGGCATAGTATTGGGAGTGGGCGGAGAGGAGATGTTGCATTGACCCCTCCCAGCTCCAGGTGTGGAGAGATCGTTGCTGGTGCTAAGTATGGAGGAGGTAACTCCTCTTCCCAAATGGACTCTTCACATTTTTAGAAGAGCATAGATGGACTTAAGAGGAAGCTAGATAAAAACACGAGGGAGAAAGTAATAGAAGGATATGTTGATAGGTTGAGATGAAATAAAATGGGAGGTGTAATGTATGCTCACAAATTTGTCGAGCTGTTGAGTTGCGAGTGGCTTAGCCAGTCACGTGATGTTCACAAGACTCAATAAAACCCCAGCCAGTTGGGTTCAGGGGATCCACGATGAGACAGGTGGTTGTGAGCCTGGTGGATGAACCGGTAATGTGTCGTGTGATTGTTAAACCTTTGATGAATAAACCAACTAGTTCTTAATAACAATGTGTTGCTATGAATTCTTAAGCAAAGAACCCATGAAGCAAATGCATTACAAGAGGAGGCCCGTGTGGAGCATAAACCCCGGCACAGACCCGTTGGGCCAAAAGGCCTGTTTCTGTGCCGTACGTTCTATGTAATAGAAACCACTTCACTGGAGTTCAAATTAAAAACAGAAAGTGCTGGACTCCCATCTATCCAGAGAAAAGGCGAGTTCATGGTTTGTTTGTCAATCATTCTTTGGAAATGCCAGAGGACCCCACACCTGAAACACTGATGTGTCTTTTCTTGAGACGAGAGAAATTGCAGCGTTCCCGGTTTTGGTTTCACAGCGGTTAGCAGCACAGGAAGGGTCAGGGACTGAAAAATTCCCAATCTTTCTGATGCCCATGGGAGCAGTGTGGAGTCAGTTTGGACATTACTGACATTCCGTACCTGCTGCTCCTTCACCTCGAGCTGTTGCCCGTGTCCTGAGAATGAAAGTGTTTATCCCGAAGCATTGTTTGCTCTTCCTGCGTGAAATTACTTTTCCAGTTGCTGCCTCGGGCTGCACCAGCCTCGGTCCGAGCCATCCGCTCCCTTTCTTCCTTAGCAATTTCACGGCCAGACGGGTTTTTTTTGTTCATATCCAGAATTTGAACTTTTTTTTTCAATCATAATCTGTCAGTTGTACGCTATCATCGAAAGCAACTTTTGCACAAATTCGCCCCGGATAAGTAGGCATAGATTGTGTAACTATAACACCAAAGAAAGGCATTCATCCCAGAACCAAAATGTACTTGTCTCTGTTCTAATTAAACACTGTTAGCTATTGCTATATCTAATTACTTCCAGACACTTTCATTCACTGCCAGAAAGCTTTGCATTGTATACATGCAAAAAGCAAAATGTCATCTGTGCAGAGTCAGTGTTATTGTGGATCATCTCATCTTTCAAAGCAAGTACAGTTGACTTTTAGAATAATAAACATATTGCATATTTAACTTTAAGTTTAGGCTTTGAATTTTACTTTTTTTAAAGAAGTTGAGATCCTGCCATAATGGCTGTCAGATGTATGTGCATACAGCGACAGCTACCCTCTCCTCTCTGCTGTACATCTGATATCTCAAGGACAGGCTATTGTGGGAAAGATCGCAAACTGGAAAATCTTTGTGTTGTGGTTGCCTACTGTAAACGTTACATGTCCAAAAAAAGCTGCTCTATTCTGCAGAGTATAAAATCAATATGCAAAAAGCACCAGGCGACATGTATTATTCCTGCAGCATATATAAAGGGACATAACATCGAGGGGAAAGATTTATCCTGTGTAATAACATCTTCATAAATGGGTTTATGATTTAATTGAACATAAAGCTTCCCTCAGCTCATCTGTAAACCTTCAGTCTGAGGCCATCGTACATTGGAGGGTGAGGCAGCAGTTCGAGTATTTCCCCCCAGCTCCCAGTATACTTTTAATCCACGTTTAATTTGGAGAAAATGCATAAGACAATCTAATTATAGCTGGAAGCCATCTGGTACTTTGCACAGGAACGTTCTAGATGCATGAAGCTAGATGCTAGAGGTTGGTATGCTTTTTGTCAAGGAGAGCATTATAACCAATACTTGCCCGAACCTTACCCAATGTCCAAACACATTCAATTTCCAGCAGAATCACTGAACACTGAATACAACCAGGAGCCTTGGGCTGATCTTCCCCCTTCACCAGGCCACAGGATCAGGCTGAGGCGACTGTCCTAGCTGACATTAGTTCTGTGACTACCCCGCTCTGGGCATTAGACTGGGCACTAGACTGGGCACTAGACTGGGCCAGCCATGTTGCTTAATATGTTATGGAAGATCCAAAGGGGGAGGAATTCGGCTGCTTAGTGCCTCCCGATAGCGCCTAGGGGGGCGGGGCCACTAACGGGGCACTAAGGGGTTAACCACCGGGCGAGTCGACTGCAGGGTCGCCCGCGAACTTCAGCGTCCGTTTAGCGCTGGCATAACTCCTCCCACTGGAGCCTCTCGTACCTCGTAAAGCGTGATGTCATAAAGTGCGCAGCACCCTGTTACCGCCCCGGATGTGAAATTGTCCCCCCGCCCCCCCAGCTGTATCGCCGGGATTCAACAACGGCAGCAAGAGGATGCGTGGTCACCTCGGCCGGCCTCTGAGGGAGCGCGAATTAAAGGCAATGGTTTTCAGGTAGGCCAAACTTTAATATTTACAGCAGTCGGGTGCCTGCGGAAAGTTTTCGATGTTTCGTGGCTGCGTGATGTCCAAGCCCTCCGCTCTCCTGAGAGTGTTTGGGGCTGTAATGGCACTCTCGCAGGTCGCCTGGCAACGCAGACCTACCGAGAAGTATGTTGTGCAGCATCATCGGCCCTTCCCTTTAAGCGAGGGACGCGGTCTCTGATGCCGGTAACAATGGGTGTCAAATTGTTCAGCGCTCTGCCGCTATCGCCCGCTCTCGGACTTTAGTGCCCTGAGAGAAGCGGTTAGTGTTTGATTCAGAGCTCCACTTCCCTCTCGGAGCTCTGAAGCTGAATTCCCCGGCAGGAGAGAATCATTAACTCCTGGTGCTACTTTTTCAACTTTTTATAAGTTAATGTCCCGATCGAGGTGGGGCCGATCGAATTTCTCGGCCAAAACACTTGATAGAAACATAGAAAATAGGTGCAGGAGTAGGCCATTCAGCCCTTCTAGCATGCACTGCCATTCAATTAGTTCATGGCTGAACATGAAACTTCAGTACCCCCTTCCTGCTTTCTCGCCATACCCCTTGATCCCCCCGAGTAGTAAGGACTTCATCTAACTCCCTTTTGAATATATTTAGTGAATTGGCCTCAACAACTTTCTGTGGTAGAGAATTCCACAGGTTCACCACTCTCTGGGTGAAGAAGTTTCTCCTCATCTCGGTCCTAAATGGCTTACCCCTTATCCTCAGACTGTGACCCATGGTTCTGGACTTCCCCAACATCGGGAACATTTTTCCTGCATCTAACCTGTCTAAACCTGTCAGAATTTTAAACGTTGATATACCATCAATGGAGTTCTCGGATTCACGATTTGAAATCGTGAAACAGACCGATTTGAATCCGGGACGCCACAGGTGCCATGATAGAATTTACCAATTTCAATCCAACAGAGGACGCTTGGAGGATTTTTTAAAATAAAAGGTTGTAAAGTTGAAATAATTTCCCACAACGCAGACGTTGAAACTGCTTTTGTCAAGGCGGCCAGACATGGCTGTGTGTGTGCTGGAGTCTGCAGCAAACACAAGGCAATTCATGTTTGCTCCACAGTGCTGTGAAGAGGCGGGGAAGCGATCAGGTCAGTGCTACAATCCCCGAGACTGACGGTAAACCTCAGAGCTGCCTGTACGTCAAGGTCAGCACCACTGCTCCTGTCAGTAAAACTGTGACTGCAGTGCAGAACCTTATTTAAACGTCTACAAACCTCTGACAAATGAAAGCTCAATCCTTCAGATTACACATTGTGCTTTGACACGGGCTGGGCACTCTGACTCCAGGCAGATTGCCCTGTCAGTAAAACTTTGGTTTCTGAAAGTGACATTATTGAATGGTCCATGGAATATACAAATTCAAAAAGTTCCATTTGCACTAAGATTGCGATAATTACAAGCCGTATTTAGACCTTCAGAGCAAAGTGTCTGATTTGCTGATGATATTCACATTGAGATACAAACCCCTCCATGGCCCTCGCCCTTCCCTATCTCTGTAATCTCCTCCAGCCCCACAATCTACTGAGATGTCTGCGCTCCTCTAATTCTGCCCTCCTGAGCATCCCTGATTATAATCGCTCCACCATCGGTGGCCGTGCCTTCTGTTGCCTGGGCCCCAAGCTCTGGAACTCCCTCCCTAAACCTCTCCGCCTCTCTACCTCTCTTTCCTCCTTCAAGACGCTCCTTAAAACCTACCTCTTTCCTGCGCTAATTTCTCCTTATGTGGCTTGGTGTCAAATATTGTCTGATAATCGCTCCTGTGAATCACCTTGGCCTGTTTTACTACGTTAAAGGCGCTATATAAATGCAAGTTGTTGAGGTAATGGAAGGCAGTGTGGAAATGACATCCCCCATAGCCCTCAGCACTGAATGTCAGGGTGCAAAGGCTGCCAGGGAACTTTCTCAGAATTATTTTATTACTGCCTCTTAAAAATAATAGCATGATACTGACCTTTGAGCTGCAGGAACAGTGATGGGCGCAACATGTTCTGGTCAGAAAAGTTGCTTTTTGTCAATACAGTGAAATGTGTGAGATATGTTTACTGTGGCTTGGTGTCGAGTATTGTTTGACATCGCTCCGGTGAAGCTGCTGGGGATGTTTCACTAGGTTAAAGGTATAACTACAAGTTGTTGTTCAATAAAATTGCAGCAAGAGGCGATATTCATTTACTATAACTTGCCTTTATGGTGGAAAGAAATACTTGGATTTACATAGCGCCTTTCACAACCACCAGACGTCCCAAAGCACTTTACAGCCGATGAAGTACTTTTGAACTGTAGTCACTGTTGTAATGTGGGAAACGCGGCAGACAATTTGCGCACAGCAAGCTCCCACAAACAGCAATGTGATATTGACCAGATAATCTGTTTTTGTGATGTTGGATGAGAGATAAATATCGGCCAGGACACAGGGGATAACTCCCCTGCTCTTCTTTGAAATAGTGCTGTGGGATCTTTTACGTCCACCTGAGCTGGCAGGTGGGGCCTCGGTTTAACATCTCATCCAGAAAACGCCACCTCTGATAGTGCAGCACTCCCTCAGTTCTGCCCCTTCGATAGTGTGGCCATCCTTCAATACTGCCCCTCCGACAGTGCGGCGCTCCCTCAGCACTGCCCCTCCGACAGTGCAGCACTCCCTCAGTACTGCCCCTCCGACAGTGCGGCGCTCCCTCAGCACTGCCCCTCCGACAGTGCAGCACTCCCTCAGTACTGCCCCTCCGACAGTGCGGCACTCCCTCAGTACTGGCCCTCCGATAGTTTGGCCAACCCTCAGTACTGCCCCTCCCGACAGTGCAATACTGTTTCTGTTGAACGGACAATGAAGCACCCATGTTTTGACACTACTATCCTTGAACCAGTCAATGGGAGGTTTACGAGAGCACTGGTTAATTCATTACAATGGAGAAATGTTACCTTCATTTTGGAAGCTGCTACAGATGGCTTGTGTCAAATTTGGAACCCACTGCAGAGCGACCACAGGCAAAGTCGTGCACACACCCATTCGGTGCTGCAGCTTCCCAGAATGTCATTGAACTGCCAGGGTGCCACAATGCAATATTGATGGGAGACTGGGCTAACCGTTTCTTCTTCACACTGCACTGTAGCATTCATCATTGTTCAGCCAAGAGGTAGCCAGCTGATCGTAGTCTCCTGACAGGGATCTCCTGGGATCACCCACTAACGGGTGTCCAAGAGAATCCCTGGGGTGCGGTGGGGGCTGATCATTGCTGGCCCTCCTTGGTGAGTGTGACCCTGCATTTTGCTATTTTGCGAGCCAACACATTGACGCTGATCCTTCATGCTGCTGACAGATATGTTGAATTCGTGGAGCCTGGCGTGGCCCAGTGTAATGACTCAAGAGTCTGGTTACTGTAACCTCACTCAGGTGAGACTGCCTGGCTCCCGACAGATGGTGATAGTTGAGGTTACTGGGCTGATGGATAGAGGAAATGACAGCACACGTGTTTGGAAGAGCTTCCTGTGGCTCCGTGTTTATGCGATTTGCTTTTATAGAGACACAGTAACCTCAACCCAACACCATCCGTCTGTGGGAAGAAATCCACGCGCTTTGACAGTTGTAGTATTGGTGCCGCCACTAACTCAGGTCAAGTCTCGCTCTACATACTTCACTTGTGACATCACTGGAGAGCTATCTCCTGCTGGAGGCAGAAAGATATGCAATGTCTTGGTGCCCACACACATGTTATAGTCAGTGACAGAGGCTTGGAAACATTTACTGCTTCAACATGTCTCGGTGTCAGTCAGCAAAATTGTAAATCCTTTTTACAGCTTGGCTTCAAAATTGTCCCAACGCTGACAGCTGCTCCACTGCCCCAGATCCCCAGCCTTCAGTTCTGTAACCTCTGTAATTAAAGGCTAGGAATGAGATTGTGCCGTTCCCTCCCTTTCGAACAGCATTGAACGGTTTAACTCCGATTGCAACTCGCTTCAAATAAAGAAGCAAACATGGCCTTTGTACACTCATGTTGCAAACAGTAGCTCCAGGCTTACTGTCTGTCTTGTGTGGGCTCTGGCGGGAGGAGGGGGGAAGGTGGAGTGGGGAGGTTGGAGTGGAGGGGGGAGGGGGAGTAGGTGGCGTGGGGGGAGGTGGAGGAGGGGTGAAGGGGGATAGGTGATGGGGAGAAAGGGGGATAGGTGATGGGGGGAGTGGGGGGTGGTAGATGGTAGGGGGGGGTAGGTGGATGGTTGGCCGGGGGCTGGATGGTTGGCCGGGGGCTGGATGGTTGGCCGGGGATTGGATGGTTGGCCGGAGATTGGATGGTTGGCCGGGGGCTGGATGGGTGGCTGGGGATTGGATGGTTGGCCGGGGGCTGGATGGGTGGCCGGGGGCTGGATGGTTGGCCGGGGATTGGATGGTTGGCCGGGGGCTGGATGGGTGGCCGGGGGCTGGATGGTTGGCCGGGGATTGGATGGTTGGCCGGGGGCTGGATGGGTGGCCGGGGGATTGGATGGGTGGCCGGGGGCTGGATGGTTGGCCGGGGATTGGATGGGTGGCCGGGGGTTGGATGGGTGGCCGGGGGCTGGATGGTTGGCCGGGGATTGGATGGTTGGCCGGGGGCTGGATGGGTGGCCGGGGGGTAGGTGGCAGGGAGCCAGGGGGTTGTAGTAAGCCGGGTCACATTGGGGTTGAAGTAGTTCCAATCTGGCAACAGGAGTTCACTGTACGTCCACCCTCTGTGGCGGCCTCAGTACGAGTACCTGAGGAGGCAGGTCTGCAACACTCAGGCAGTGTGGCTGATCAGTCTGGGTCTGTAATGGAACTACTTGGTCAGGGAGGTAGGCCTCTGGTCTGTGCTGAATTAACTGTTGTCGGGAGTGGCAGAGGATGTCTGTGATAGTTAATCTCAGTGCCCCCTGGCTGGTGAAGGGGGAAACAATCAGCCAGGTCTCGATCCTCATCCTTACTTGGTGACCCCGACTGAAAGCTGCACGTGAGTGCACATCAGGTGGGGTTAGGATCGTGCCTTACAGTGATGCTGTGTCAGAGGATGGTCAAAGCTGGTGGAGCCATTTCCCAGCATGCACCAGCAGTTTCAGACGAGGGGAGAATTGAAAAGAAAGAAAAGACTTGCATTTCTATAGCACCTTTCACGACCACCGGACATCTCAAAACACTTTACAGCCAATGAAGTACTTTTGGAGTGTAGTCACTGCCGTAACGTCGGAAACGCGGCAGACAATTTGTGCACAGCAAGCTCCCACAAACAGCAATGTGATAATGATCAGATAATCTGTTTTAGTGATGTTGATTGAGGGATATATATTGGCCCCAGGACACGAGGGATAACTCCCCTGCTCTTCTTCTAAATAGTGCCATGGGATCTTTTACGTCCACCTGAGAGAGCAGATGTGGTCTCGATTTAACATCTCATCCAAAAGACAGCCCCTCTGACAGTGCAGCGCTCCCTCAGCACTGCACTGGAGTGTCAGCCTGGATTATTTGCTCAACTTCCTGGTGTGGCACTGATACAATCATAGGATGGTTACAGCACAGAAGGAGGCCATTCGGCCCGTCGAGCCCGTGCCGGCTCTCTGCAAGAGCACCTCAGCCAGTCCCACTCCCCCGCCCGTTCCCCGGAGCCCTGCAATTGTTTTCCCTTCAGGAACTTATCCACTCCCTTTTGAAAGCCACGATTGAGTCTGCCTCCACCACCCTCTCAGGCAGCGCATTCCAGATCCTAACCACTCGCTGTGTAAAAACGTTTTTCCTCATGTCGCCTTTGGTTCTTCTGCCAATCGCCTTAAATATGTGTCCTCTGGTTCCCGACCCTTCCACCAATGGGAACAGTTTCTCTCGATCTACTCTGTCAGACCCCTCATGGTTTTGAGCACCTCGATCAAATCTCCTCTCAACCTTCTCTGCTCCAAGGAGAACAACCCCAGCTTCTCCAGTCTATCTACGGAACTGAAGTCCCTCATCCCTGGAACCATTCTCGTAAATCTTTTCTGCTCCCTCTCTAAGGCCTTCACATCCTTCCTAAAGTGTGGTGCCCAGAATTGGACACAATACTCCAGTTGATTATTTGCAGCCAGAACCATCTGACTCTGAGGCGAGGGTGCTGCCGATGGAACCACAGCTGGAGACTGGTCCTTACATGGTGAACTCTGCCCGCTCTCAGATATTTACATGACACCAGCTATAATGGGGTTAAACTTGTAGCAGCTCCCAGTGGCTTGGGAATTCCAATCATAGTCCCGTATCACTGAGCAATGGGATGTCACAGCTGGGAACAATATTTCATGAGGAGGCGTTTCGTGGGTGAATAGATAATTACAGTCGCCATACTTCAGGAAGACTTCAAGTATGAGGTATAAAATAGACATCATTATCCTCTACAGTTATAACTGCATGTAGTGCCATGTGTTTCATGGAATTTGTGGGGGACAGAAAAGACAACAGTTTACACTGCGTATATACAATGTGACTTAAATGGATTTTCTATTTTTATACAATAATGTGGTGCACTAAAAAAATACTTCACCATTTAATGTTAACACCATGAGCTCAGGCAGCAAGTGTTTGCAGAATGTGAACACTGTTGTGGTGACTGCCCATAACTGGTTTTTAGCCCAGTGAAGAATTTAACATGGTAATAAGCGAGTATGTCGAGTCATCAGCACTCCTTCCCTTCAGTGTGTAACTCTGCCCCTTGTTAGCATCCTGACATATTGTCCGTAGCTCAGCTGTCTGTTGAAGCCCTACTGCATCCACGGCCACTTGAAGTTCTCTGATTTATTTACTATGTATTATTAAGGAGCAGGAGGAGGTCATTCAGCCACTCCAGTCTGCACTGCCATTCAATTAAAGAAAGACTTGCATTTATATAGCGCCTTTCATGACCACCGGACGTCCCAAAGTGCTTTACAGCCAATGAAGTACATTTGGAGTGTAGTCACTGTTGTAATAAGAACATAAGAAAAAGGAGCAGGAGTCGGCCATTTGGCCCCTCGAGCCTGCTCCGCCATTTAATACGATCATGGCTGACCTGATAGGAACATGTGGGAAACATGGAAATCAATTTGCACACAACAAGCTCCCACAAACACCAATGTGGTTTATATTGATTGAAGGATAAATATTAGTCAGGGCAGTGGGGATAACTCCCCTGTTCTTCTTCGAAATAGTGCCATGGGAACTTTTACATTCCCATGAGAGAGCAAATGGGGCCTCGGTTTAATGTCTCATCCGAAACCAGCTCCATCTCCCTGCTTTGGTTCCGTAACCCTTAATACCCATGCTTAACAAAAATCTACCAATCTCAATTTTGAAGTTTTCAATTGTTCTAGCCTCAACAACTTTTTGGGGATGTGAGTTCAAGCTTTCCACTGGCCTTTGTGTGGAGCAGTGCTTGCCGATATCACCCCTGAACGGGCTGCTACATAAGATGCCAATGTGATGGTTCAAAAGGGAAAAATTGGCAGTAAAATCCACCTGTCTCAATTTTCTCGCAGTTTCTCCAAATCTCAGAGTGTTTGAAACTTGGACCTGACTGCAACGGGATGGAAGACCAAACGTTTCCTGCCAAGAGCAGCCATCGGCCTCAGCCAATCAGCGGCCGAGCGGTGCAAAGGGAATGGCTCAGTGGCTCGGGCTGCCAGGGATGGCCAGAGTCACTGCTCTCCCCAGCAGGTGGCCAGAGACAGTGCAGCTTGTTTCTATAGCTCGCCCAGGCCTGATCCACTCCCGCAACTTGTTTGTTTTCCTGTCATCTGCTGATTGCTGCAGTTCCCGCAGGAATTACAAGAATTACATGTGGTCCCTGAACAGAAAGCCAGCTCCAGTTGACAGTAGGCTCAGTGCCCGCCCCGAGCTGGCTCACACAGCGAATCCCAGAATGCTTCTACATTTGTGGAATTACAACTGGGAATGTGCAGCCCCTAATGTGGGAAAAATAAAAAGACAAAACCTGAATAGCAAAAGCGATTTGTGATTTTCACTGCAAACAATCCCTGTCAGTGCAGACCACAAACCTAACTGTGCAACGCACAACTTTACAGGTTTTCATTGCCCCTGACCTGAGGGTACCCTCTCTGGATTGGCCCTCCCAATACTGTCGCTGGCTGGCTATCTGACCTGAAAATCATGGGACACCCGTTAAACCCGCTGCGCTGGAGCTGGCAGTACCCGTACACAAGCTGGTATTTCTCATACAGCGGCTGATAAAGGACGTTCTGTACAAAGTATTCCTAAATCACCCAAATGTAATCATTGCCCGCTGATCTCCAAACAAAAAAGAAATGTCCTTGTTCCATCAGTGTGACCATAGATTGGGGGAAATCACTGCTGTCGAATATTCGTCATTAAATAATAATATCTCCGAATGAGCAGGAGGTAAATAGATTTTAAAAATATATCATGAAAAACAGCGGGGCCAAACTTGCCTCTTTTTTTATGGTCCGGTTAGTGCCTCTGGGGGAGCTAACGGCATGGCGGTGTTGCCCAGAGAGGAGGGGGGGGAATTGCCCCAGAGGTTTGGGGGAGCGCTGTGGCGGGAGTGCCACGTCCTGCGATTAGCGCCCTGGGCCGGCACGCAACCGGCGATGAAGTCATTGCCCCGCGCTGACCCCTTTGCGTCCCGCAGGGTAAATTGCCCCACGGGCAGCGAGGTTGACGGTCATCCACCGGCATGCCGACTCTTGCGTCGGCCCGACAATGGCTGCCCTCGCGTCGACTGGGCCCCCATCGTACAGTCAGGCACTCTGCTTTGGGTGCCGGGCCACTGGCCGGGCCCACCGCCTCCCTGGGGGCCCACTGGCCAGCACGGGGCCTGCAGAGTGCGTTAATGGATGGGGAACGGCGATGTAGCACGTACACGGTGCAGCCCTGGGAGCGCCGGCTTTTAACGTAAGAGGAGAGAGCACCAGCTTTGTTCGTCTGTAATTAATAATTTCACTTAAAAAAAAAGGTGTTCTCAGAAATCGCACAGTTTAAATTACATTTTAGCAAATTTTCATTTGTGGATTGTTAATTATAGAAAAACAGGCATTGCCCCAGATTGAACAGGAACTTTGAGGGTTCTTTATTCATTGTCAGGTGCGGGTATCGCTGGCAAGGCTGACATTTACTGACCAGACACCTCAGAGGGCCGATATCGGTCAGCCAGGCCGGCCCAGGGAGGGAGGGGGCGGCAGGTTACCTTTTCTAAAGGACATTGCTGACACTCCAACAGCATCATCATCACAAGTTACATTGTACTGATGCCAGGGTTTTAGTTCCAGATCTTTCTCAAACTGAATTTAAACTCTCAAACCGCCATGGTGGGATTTGAACTCATGTTTTGTGGTTTACCAGTCCAGGCCTCTGGATTACTCGTCCAATAAAGATAACTACAGCACTGCCATACCCATGGCCTGATACATCTGTGGGTGAGAGTCGAGCTGTTTGAATTACTGGCCTATTTCATGTAAATTTGTAAAACTATTTCAAAAGTTTAAACCGTCTTATCCCATACCACAATTTAATGTAAAATTAACATATTGCAAAACATGAATTGTATCAAAAGAAAACCTTAAAAGAGAAAGATGCAGGTAGAATGTTCCTGATGTTGGGGAAGTCCAGAACCAGGGGTCACAGTCTAAGGATAAGGGGTAAGCCATCTAGGACCGAGATGAGGAGAAACTTTTTCACCCAGAGAGTTGTGAACCTCTGGAATTCTCTACCGCAGAAAGTTGTTGAGTCCAGATCGTTAGATATATTCAAAAGGGAGTTAGATATGGCCCTTGCGGCTAAAGGGATCAAGGGGTATGAAGAGAAAGCAGGAATGGGGTACTGAAGTTGCATGATCAGCCATGATCATATTGAATGGTGGTGCAGGCTCAAAGGGCCGAATGGCCCGCTCCTGCACCTACTTTCTATGTTTCTCTTTTTGGGTGGGATTTTCCTCTCACTCAATACAATATAGAGTCAAAGACAAGCAGAATGGCGAAGGATGTGCTGTGGACACAATTTATATCCCGTGAGCAAACTGACAACATAACACCAACAAAATCAGTGCTATGTCACTCCGTGTCAGGAGCGCACTTTCGATAGTCTCTCACAATTCCCCCTCACAGATTGCATTTCTACGATATTAGATAAATCAATAAATTAAAAAAATTCATTGGATGTTACCTCTCGGTTTCCCCTTGCTGAAGCCAGTGATGAGCAGCGGTGTGGTGTCGTGCTCCAGTACATGTTGCAAGTGATGTGAGCCTGACTGGGAGAGGGCGAGGATGAGAAGAGGACTCTCTACCCCATCGTGTGTTTCTAGTCTCTGCACCATTTGCATAATCACGGGAGCTCCTGATTGGACAATGCATGTGGCCTGCTTTAAAATCCAGACAACCGGCAGGAACTGGAGCCGGACTCACGGAATCCAGGATGGGTGAACGTTCAGAGTGGAATTGTGTCCAATTTATGTCGGTCGTGGTACGATAATGGGGGATGGAATCCTTTCATGTTGCTGTCATTATCCATGAACATCTATCTCGTGCTTTATAAATCGATGGACTGCAGATTGACTAATGTGACTGGCATCACAGTGGAGCCTTGAAATGATCCTGAGCAATAGACATTGAGGCTTTTACTGGTGTGACCCTCAGGCACTGCCAGTGCCAAGCCTGTCTGAGTGTGGTGGCTGGTCACTGTGTGCAGCATGCAACATAACCCGCTGCAGTTCCAGCTACGTGTATCTCAGGCTTCAAAGGCAGATGCAAGGGTAGCAATGGGTGGCTGGGGATGGTCTCCAGTGCAGCCGATAGTTGTTGGACCTCTTTTTGCTAAAACCAGTACAGTTGGCTTCCTGTGAGGGAACTCATTGTTGTACCAGTAATGACATGGGCCATAAAGTGTCACTGGCCCGACAGTCGTCACAGAGGAACCTAAACAGAACCCAGAGGACAGCTCTATCAACACCTTGGGCTGTAGCAAAGCTGGGCACTCATTTCCTATTGGTACACTGAGGAAACAAAAATGCATGAAGCATGCAAAAATATCCTCAGGGCCTAATTAATCGTGTAAACTGTTAAACTCCCATCGACACCAGAAGAAGATATGGAGGGAAATTGCATGGGGTGCTAAATGAGGGGAGAACCAGCATTACTTCTCTCCAAATTGACATTTGACAGGAGGCTTGAGTGGAGCATGGACTGGTTGGGCCGAATGGCCTGTTGTGTGCTGTATATTCTGTGTAATCCGATGTAATTTTTTTGGACAAAACCGATAAGAAAATCTAAATTAGCGAGTCTTGGTAGGCCATTCAAACATAAGCGTGTCTCACATTTGATTGTGCCTGATAACCTGATAGCCACACACTGGCATTTCTCAGCAGGAATAATTTGGAAATGAATCGGAATAAGAACTCTCGCTGATTATTTTTTCACCACCTCCCTGCCCCAGACCAAGGGCACTGAGGGCATTTGGGGCACTGTAACTCTTGGCTAGGCTGAAATCAGCGAGCATCACAGAGCACAGAATGGACCTGGGACCTCCATCACCAGATATATGTTAATGACCTGGGACCTCCATCACCAGATATATGTTAATGGCCGGGGATCTCCCATCACTAGATATATGACTTGTGTTTAAGGGAATGTAAAGAGCTCATGATGGCAATTAGGTCACTTGTAATTATGATAGTTAAATTATTCAAAGAGTTAAGTACGTGTTTGTACGGTTTATGTTACTCAGTTGACATTTATATGTATTTTTGATGTACATGACCGGGGATCTCCATCACTAGATATATGTTAATGACTAGGGATCTCCCATCACTGGATATATGGTAATGACCGGATCCTCCATCACTGGATATATGGTAATGACCGGATCCTCCATCACTGGATATATGGTAATGACCGGATCCTCCATCACTGGATATATGGTAATGACCGGATCTCACATCACTGGATATATGTAATGACCTGGACCTGGGCATCCTTTCAAAGCTTGCAGGTGACACGGAACTTGGAAATGTAGTGAACAGTGAGGAGACTTCAGGAGAACACAGGTAGGCCGGTGAAATGGGCGGACACATGGCAGATGAAATTTAACGCAGAAAAGTGTGAAGTGATACATTTTGGTAGGAAGGGTGTGGAGAGGCAATATCAACTAAATGTTAAAGTGGGTGCAGGAACTGACCTGAGGGGGTCTGTACACAGATCTTGGAAGGTGGCAGGACATGTTGAGAAAGCTGTTAAAAAGCATACTGGATCCTTGGCTTTATTAATAGAGGCAGAGAGTACAACAGTGAGGAAGTTATGGTGAACCTTTACAAAACACGGGTTCGGCCCCAGCTGGAGTATTGTGTCCAATTCTGGGCACCACACTTTAGGAAGAATATGAAGGCCTTAGAGAGGGTGCAGAGGAGATTTTCTAGTGTGGTTCCCAGGGATGAGAGACTTCAGTGATGCGGAGAGACTGGAGAAGCTGGGGTTGTTCCCCTTGGAGCAGAGAAGGTTAAGAGGAGATTTGATCGAGGTGTTCAAAATCACGAGGGGTTTTGATTGAGTAAATAAGGAGAGACTGTTTCCAGCAGTAGAAGGGTCTGTAACCAGAGGACACAGACTTAAGGTGATTGGTAAAAAGAACCAAAGGCGATATTGGGAAACAGTTTTTTTGTGCAGCGAGTTGTTGTGATCTGGAACGCGCTGCCTGAAAGGGCGGTGGGAGCAGATTCAATAGTAACTTTCAAAAGGAAATTGGATAACTACTTGAAAAGCAAAATGTGCAGGGCTGTGGGGAAAGAGTGGGGGGAGTGGGACTAACTGGACAGCTCTTTCACAGAGCCGGCACAGGCTCGATGGGCCGAATGGCCTCCTAAGCCATTATTAGAAAGGTAAATATTAATTTAGAATGGGGCTTTTTAGACGGACAGAATGCCGACTGGTTCAAGTGACGGGGCTGTGAAATAGGTTTTATTTTCTCAATTGTCATACCATCTCCATGAAAAGTGAATAATATACCACAGACTTAGCATATGCTAACCCGTGCGGTATAAATGATATTCCAGCCTGTGGTATGTGCATGTGTCAGTGATTCTGCTGTCATTTCTAATTTTCAAAGAAGGGTCAAATTGCCCTAAAGCTGAATTGGAGGGAAGAGTGATTGCAGGACTGGCACCATTATACCGTACCCGTGAGCTCATCAGCGATTAATTCAGTTCCAATCAATTACTGTCACTAGTAATTGACCACAGAAACCCCCCGCCCCCCCATCCTGTACGTGATGCAATGCTGTGTAAAAGTTACTAGAAGTAGTCTGAGCAAAATGAAATGAAGCAAACCTTTGTTCCAAGTGCTTTAAATGTACATATTTTAGGAAGAATCAGTGATTTTAAAAAAAGGATTGCTATATTTTCTGTAGCTTGCACATACAGGAAGCTAATCTTCTCACCATGTAGACAGTGAGTTGGAGAATTCCTATCCTATTGATGGGGGCTTCCTTCCTCCCTTTTTATTTTCCATTGAAGTATTTTTTTGCTCCTTGTTGGCTGCCTTGTTGCAGACCTGCACCTTAACCAGTGTGCTGTCAGTGAGTCTCATTGGCTCTCCCTCTTTCCCCCACAGAGAGAGATTGGGGCTGTTGTTTCAATCACGCCTCTGCTAAGTGTTGTTTGTGCCCAGCACACAGCCCATCTGCACTGAACGCTTTGCTCCACTGAAGCGTATTCACATCTGCCGGCCAGGCTACCTAAGCACACAATTACTCATACAATTCCACGGTGAGGCTTTTTAATAGGAAACCAGTGTGACAGCAGCAAGCTCGCTGGGTCATGGAGCACAAACTCTCTAACAGGGATACAGCTTGATAGATCCACCCAGGTGTAGGTGAAATGGTGCAGCCCTAGGGGGTGGGGAGGGGGAAGTGGGGTGGGAGGAGGGGGGGGGGGGTTAAGACACGCTGCACTTGGGCTGGAGCACAGCACTTTGTGTAATGGCTTGTCAAACTAACGTTACGAACTGCCTTCAAGAGCCAGCAAGGCTGCCAGGATCGCTCAGCAATACCAGACCAATCTGTATGTGAGCTGCTTCGAATGCGGAGGAGGTACTGTACTCCGGTAGAATAAACAGCAAGCAGAGCAAGCAGACTGGCAGACTCTCACCACGCACTGTGAGTAGAAATGTCTTTTTAAGTAGTGTGGAATGAATTACAACTGCCTGCACTAAGGATATCCTACAACATTTGTCCTGGAATTGTATATTGTGCCAGTGACTGCCAAGTATTCCTCCCTTCCTGGCAGATCGTTCAGAGAAACAGTTTGTGCCTCGTTGTAATCTGTAGTGATAACTTAAAAAATGATTACTGACCAACTTACTCTCATCTTGTATTGGAGGAAATATATCTGAATGAGCTGCATCTGCTCTCCAACTGATGTAGTGTCTGTTTTATGAACATAGTATTTTATATCTTAAAATTTATGCTCCTCGTTTTCTTGAAAGGACAAGAACACAAATGTAGGTGTGAATTCACCCTGGTTATTGTACAGGCAAGGCTAGGATTCTCTTTAAAGTGCAATCCTTGGAATATTTTGGGAATTATTTAATACATCCTACTTGATATTTCAAACTGTGTCGTTATCCTTTGAATGCTGTGCTGGCATTATGTCCACCAGATGAATGGGAGAAAATCAATCTTCCTTGGCGTGCTATAATTGAAGAAGTGCACTGAGCTTTTGTACATACTCCTGAGTTAATTTATCATATTCAATGTTACCAATTCACACAGCCATGCAGATGTTGGTGGATATTTTGATAAGACACCCAGTGCTCTCTAAGCTAAGACAGTTCTGGACACTTGATTTATCGTCTGAATATAAACCTGTGTTACAGTATATTACACCACATGGTGATGTAGAGATTCGTACAGTGAGTTATCTGGTTCCATACTACCTCTTTACGATCAGCGGCAGGAGTCGAATTCCCGTGTATTGAGGGGAGAGTGCGGTTAGAATGTTACCTGGGAATAGGTTGGAATAAAGTCTCGATTCAGCATCTATTAGAAAGGTGGCTGGAATCATTCTAAAATACTAAGTGGTGGCATTTTGAAATGTAATAAAGCATTAAAATAAATATTTGAACATAAATAGCTCTATTCTGGTGGCATGTTTTTAAATGACACGGCGATTGATTCTGTAGTAATGTGAATCTGGATTGTGATCTAATCCAGTTTATTGGTTCACAGAAATTGATAGTGACTCCTTTCCTTGTAGTCTTTGTCATTCCTTAGATATAGCCTTGTGAATAGTATTTGGTGGAGCCTTTGCAAAGTGCATTTAGTACCCTTTGAACTTAAGATGTTGCAAGTGGCATATTTGGAATAATTCCAAAAATATATGGAAGGGCAGTAACCATATTAGTGCAGAATCAATGATTTAATTGGGGAATGCGGGGACATGTTCTGAGTGAGATGGCCTGCTCGAGAGAGGAAAGGCGACTTGGAAAGTTTAATTAAGGAAGTGTCACGTTACAAGAACACGATTGAGAATAGAAGGTATCGATCTGCGGACTGGATCTTGGCCACTTCTTCAGTAAAAAAGACAGTAAATGCAATTGCAGCACTTTTAAAGGAGCTAATAAACTGGACAGTGTGCCTCTTCCAATTTTAGTCCACAGTCTATTGAGCAGGTAATTTTTTATTCTGTCAACCTATGCATTCTTTAGAGGTTTGGGCATTGTGTAAGTCAAGGTGAAGGAGTTACAAAAGAAAGGGGGGTGATTAATCAAATTGCGATTTAGCAGTTCACCAGCACCGGCGTGCCAATCACATCAGGATGGTTGCATCCCGGAGAAATTCACTGCAAACATCCAGGATTATTCCCAGATAGTTCAGATGCTTTTGTCATTCAGCTAACCAGACAACTATGGGCTGCACAGCCAGTTAGACACTCAACAAAATGCATGATAAATGGGAACAGACTTGAATTGCTTCCAATCACTGCACACCTTATAATATGCAGGAGAAAGTCTTTGACTGTTCTGCAGAATTCCAAGCCAATTAAATATAACCCCATTTCAGGGTAATTTGTGACATGCTACATATTATCTGACGGCGGTTGCATCAATTAGAACCATCTAATTAATAGGGGAAAGGGAACGATTATCATTATTGAGATAAATGAATGAGCTGTGATTTACAATGCTCCCAGGGTCCGTATTTCTCATTGGAACCACATGGTGCGGGACTACAGACAGACTGCTGGTGGAGCAACTAAAATTGGCCCAATGTCCCGGAGCCAGGCAGAAGACAAAACCAGCGAAACCCGTGATCACATTCCAGTGACTTGTGCTGGAAAGTGTGGGATTCTGATACTTGAGGGATGAAAAGAACTCCAAATGCTGGAAATTTGAAATAAGAACAAACTGGTGGAAATGCCCATCAATGTGGAGAAAGACAAAAGACAGGTTAAAGGTTTCAGAACCATATTCAACCCCTCTTCCCACACACACTGGAGGTTGCTGCTTCGAGTTCCAGAGCAGCTGACATTGTTCAGTTATATTTATTCATTTCTCAGTTGGGTTGCTGGATGGGGTGGGGTCGGGGGGTGAAGTGAACGGGGCAATTTTGTCTTTTCCTTCCCACCCCAGCCCTCCCTCCCACCCACCCACTCGGCTGGCCGCTAGCTGTCGAGACATCTGTAAGCCTCAGTGTACCCAGGCTTCTAGATTCAGGGGAGTGTGTGAGTGTGTGTTTGTGTGTCTATGGGTGTGTGTGTGTATGTGTGTGAGAGTGGGTGTGTGTATGTGTGTGAGAGTGGGGGTGTGTGTGTGTAAGTGTACGTGTGTGAGAGTGGGGGTGTGTGTGTGTGAGTGTGTGTGTGTACGTGTGTGAGAGAGTGGGTGTGTGTACGTTTGTGAGAGTGAGAGTGTGTGTGTGAGAGACAGTGTCTGTGTGTGTGTGTGAATGTGTTTGAGTGTGTGTGTGCGCCTATGTGTGTGAGTGTATGTGCATGTGTGTGTCTATGTCTATGTATGTGTGTGTGACTCTGACTGTGACTGTATGAGTGTGTGTGCGCTAGGCCCATGCAATGGAGCCTGGTCTCCAATCATCTTGGACCCCCTTGCCACTGGACCAAGACCTCGCTCTGTCAAGCCCGTGTGGTGGCTGGTGTGCAACGGCCACCCCACGTTAAAAGAATTCACGCACAGGCATCTTCCACCCTTCAGGGTGTAGTTCGGTACTGGGAACATCCGGACCCTCATGGACGACCCCATTTAGAACACATTTTAGTGTGGAAGCAAGTCATCCTCGACTCCAGGGGGCTGCCTGAGCGAGAGAAGAGGATGAGAAGAGGCTGAGAAAAGGATGCCCTCCGTGACCATATTCCCGCTGATATTCAGTATCCAGGATCAGTTATCAGGAAGGGCCATTTTCTGGCTGCTGGCACCTGCAGAATGATAGGACAGCCAGAGTCAGTGACTGATGGGAGAAAGGGCTGAGCTTTAAATCAGCATTTCTGAATCCACTATTTTCAGAGAGGCAAATGTAGTCAGAACTAATGGAAGTGGCTCCTTTGCCCCTAATCCCCAGCCACTCTAACAAGCAAATTCATTCTGATAAATATTTCAATAGGAATGTGTTTGTTTCAAAGAAGTAAAGTTTCCCCCAGCTAACAATGTACATGATGCACTATAAAACTTAAAATGCAACTGCACAGCTCTGGGGCTTGCCAGTCTGACCTGGTGCTTGCTGATCTTCCAGACACACTCTCAGCAATGCAGCATATTGTAGCCCCATGTGAGCTCAGAGGCTAGGAGGATTGTAAAGTAAAAGTGCTGTTGTTCCATTGTCATGTACGGCGATGTAGCCAGCATATTAAAAGCTGTGTACTAGTAAAGTTGCAAGGGCTCCTGATATCACAAGGAAAGAGAATCATATTTTCTGACTGTAGTCGCAATCACACATTATCTGACCAACAGCAACCCGAAAAAGCTCCCTGCTCAATTGAGTTTCATTTTAACTGGATAAATAATAGATTATATTATGCAAATTGCCAATGTTTCTGGAGACAATCACTATACGGCAGATAATATATTGCTGAGACTGTGAAGCATTTATTGCAGATATATCAGTGAGACCAAATAATCTTTGCAAAACAAAATGAAGTATTTATTAGTTAATGCTTTGAGAGTCAAAGGAGTGTTTCAGCACGAAACGCAAAAAACTGGCCCTGAATTTATACCACGGTCCACGAACGTGCGAAAGCTAATGCGTCTGTCTCCAATTCTTCGCTCTGTAATCTTAGTGGAGGCACTAACCTGTTTAAAACAAAAAGATTAACACCTCCTCTGAGAGAAAGTCCATGTCTCTTCTTGGGCAGTCCCTCGAAGCGAGGATGACTTGCTTCCACCAAAAAGGACTAAATTCACAGTGAGCATGTCGGCGCTCGTATGCTGACATTTCTTGATGTAATTCAAGGGTCCAGATTCAGCTTATTCTGAGAACAATGTGAGTTAAGAATTACCGTGTGGCTCTGCAGTTAAGGTTTTGGGTTGATGGATCATTCCACACCTCACTGATTTTGTACAATTTGGAATTCACTGGCTATCTTTCCGTTGATTCTCTTTATTGTATTGCCTGTAGCTCAGTACAGCTTTTCCAACTCCTTGCTATAAATATTAACCTCTGTACAATGTGAGCTGTGTTGTGCTATAGGAGTTGCACGCATGAAGTGGCACCCAAACAAAGCTAGTGCTCAAAAGACTAAAGCAGTTGACATAAGATAAATGACAATAATTAATACCTAGCCTTGCACATAGCTGGTGGAGCTGCAGATTAAGAACCGCGGTGGTATAATGTCTATAATGTCAGAATCAGCTCACATTCCCCTCCGTTAATTAAACAGTGTCAATCTATTCCCTGTGGCGTACAATGTCACATTGTGCGAACTTTTAATGCCACATCTATTTAAAGGGAAAGTCACCCTATTTCAAATCTGGTGAATTTCAATAGCATCCTCACAGACAATCTTGGTGCCCACCCTCGGGTTCAGCGAATCGGGAACAGAAGGTCATTGAGACTATTTTCGCACATTTTGCACAATTTATTTCTGACATTTTCTGATGCCATTTTTTATGACATTGTTGTCAGTTCTATTCTCCAACACAATTAGTGCAGCCATATTGGTCAATCCAATAACTTGCACTCGGCCCATCTACTGCCTGCTCACCGGGATAAAGGCAGCAAAATTAACTACATAAGAACATAAGAAATAGGAGCAGGAGTCGGCCATTCGGCCCTTCGAGCCTGCTCCACCATTCAATAAGATCACGGCTCATTTTCAACTTCAACTCCACTTTCCCTCCCGATCCCCATATCCCTTAATTTCCTTAGAGTCCAAAGATTTATCAATATATTCAACGACTGAGCCTCCACAGCCCTCTGGGGCATAGAATTCCAAAGACTCACCACCCTCTGAGTGAAGAAATTCCTCCTCATCTCAGTCCTAAATGGCCGACCCCTTATCCTGAGACTGTGACCCTGGTTCTAGACTCCCCAGCCCGGGGGAAACATCCTCCCTGCATCTACCCTGTCAACCCCCCTCAGAATTTTGTATGTTTCAATGAGATCACCTCTCATTCTTCAAAACTCCAGAGAGTATCGGCCCAATCTACTCAACCTCTCCTCATAAGTCAACCCCCTCATCCTAGAGATCAATCTGCATTACAACAGTGACTGCTTCATTGGCTGTAAAGCACTTTGGGATATCCTGAGGTCATGAAAGAGGCTATAGAAATGCAAGTCTGTCTTTTTATTTAACTGCAAAGGGATAACGAGCTGTAATGGAGAATTTGAGAACCAGCAATCAGTTGAAAGCATCTGTAGCACTCCAATAGTGCTCATGTTATGAATATGATGCAGTTAAAAGTCACTAATACCTCACCATTCAGTTAGAGTTTCTGCTCCTGTTTCATCCACAGCCTTGTCTTGTCGAGTAACTTGGGGATTTAAGGAAATCACAGACCAGTGCAAACAACAGCAGAGAACTCATCACTGATACGTTGTCGGGGTGATTGGTTGATACCCGATCACGTTCAAACCTTGCTCGAGGGATCCTTCAATCAGGCCGGATTGTTCTCCACCAAGTTGAATGATTAATATTCCATCAAAAAGCAAATAGTTCAATGCCAGTAATAATCCCACTCACCCATAAACCCCTGTGCTCACTGACCTACTTTGGCTCCCAGTTAAGCAATGCCTCGATTTCAAAATTCTCATCCTTGCTTTCAAATCCCTCCATGGCCCTCGCCCCTCCCTATCTCTGTAATCTCCTCCAGCCCAACAACCCCCCGAGATGTCTGCGCTCCTCTAATTCTGCCCTCTTGAGCATCCCTGATTATAATCGCTCAACCATTGGTGGCCGTGCCTTCAGCTGCCTGGGCCCCAAGCTCTGGAACTCCCTCCCTGAACCTCTCCACCTCTCTACCTCTCTTCTCCTTTAAGATGCTCCTTAAAACCAATCTCTTTGACCAAGCTTTTAACCTAATTTCTCCTTGTGGCTTGATGTCAAATTTTGTTTGATAACGCTCCTTAGGCAGTGTTACGTTAAAGTCACTACATAAATATAAGTTGTTGGTGCTTGGTAGGCATGTCAGTGCATCGCACATTCTCTGCTGCTGCTCCATGACTAACCTGTTCATCGGGGTCCAGGATCTGTGTCCAGCTGAGCAGAGCTTGGAGAGGCCTGCACCCACCGATACAGACTCTGCTACCACCCTCTGATCTTGCTCACTTGTGAAGTGAGTGACACCTGGTGAAAACCCACACCGTTTCTTCACTGCTCCCTCGGCAGTGTGAGTATCTGAGCTGGTGCATGGTCTGCATGAGCCCTGTGATGGAGCACCCTCACAACGATTCAGCTCCTCCGAGGGATCGGCACCCACGAGGTCCCACAACTGCTGCTGCGCACGTGGAGGCCTTGGTGGAGACAAAAGAGATGAGTGAGTGATCGGGACCCGTGTCTTTTGTTGACATGACAGAAAATGAGAGCAGCGCTTTTAGAATGCCTGGGAAAGAAGATATCTAGCAAAAGCCATCTTTATGTTTAATTAAACTAAATGCACTTGTCATTTTGTGAAGATGCGCTTTAGTTCTCATATTATGGGTCACTTATAAATAGAAGTGTTTTTTGTAGGAGTCAAAATGATGTTGGAAGTGTTAAAAGACGTAAGCTTGCTGTACTACACAGAAGGTGGTGAATAACCCAGACACACTTCTCCCTGAGGTGCAATATTACAAGTCACTGGGTGACATATGGTTTGGAACACTTAGCAGACATTAGTGACTGTGAATTATTCAAATCTTGTTGTCTTTTAAATCTGTCCAACTTCTCATTGAAGATGGCTATTTTCAGAAAGTAATGATCGCTTGCTACATAATTGTGGTGAAAGAATTGAAACACGCAGTACCTGCAGTGATTGGCTGTGATAAGGGGCTGAAATTGTGCTGCTCCCCGGGAGGGGCGGGACTAGCGGGGCGCGATTGGCAGCGTTATGCGGATGCTCCGTGTAGCGCTGATGCATTTCAACGCCCTTCCCCTTCGGTTAAAGGGTCGGGCCGCTGTGCACTCTGCTGGGTCTCTGCCGGCCTCCAGTGGGCCCCCAGGGCAGTGTGGGACCGGGGGCTACAGCCCAGCACCCAAACGGAGCGCCGGGCTGCACGATGGCGGCCCTGACCACGCTAGGATGCAAGTATTGGAGCCGACCCGAGAGTCGGCCGGGTGACGGCGCGGGGCGCTGGTGACCTCCACTTTAACATCCTCCCCGCGAGCGATGTCAGCCACCTTTACAACCCGCGAGGCAGACCCCTCGCACCAGCCTCGCGGGTCGTTGGGAAATATTGCGGGGCGGAAAGGGGTCGGTGCATGGTGCAAGGGGTCACCGCGCATGGCAATGATGTAATCGCCGGTTACGCAGCAGCCCGGGGCACTACCCACGGGATACGTCGCTGCTGTGACAACCCCTCCGCTAATTCCTGGGCAATTTCGTTAGAGCCCATATTCCCCCACCGGGTGAAAAGTGTTTCACACCCTGTTAGTGCCCACCGGAGGCACTAATGGGTGGCGCAAAAAAGGGGCAGTTTCAACCCCAGGGATTGTGCCGTGCATGAGGGAGAACATGCTACTGCTTCTGGTTAGATTGTTCTTCCCTTATAAACCTGCATTGATCTAATAGAATGGCAGAGCAGGCTCGAGGGGCCGAATGACCAACTCCTGCTCCAAATTCTTATGTTTCTTATTGTCCACTTTGGACCATGGGGAATTCTCCCGGTGTCCAGGCCGATATATCTCCCTCGGCCCATGCCGTAGAAAGCAGATTAATGGGTCAATTATTGTCCTGTATCTCGGGATGTTGGTGATGTGGAACTGTCACTACACTTCAAAACTCACTCATTGTCTGGGCACGTGAGACACTCAGTTAATGCAAGAATTATTTAAAATATAATAAAGGAAGTGTGACCACCACTGGATTCGGGTCTTTATCCCTTCATTAATCTGTCTGTCCTTCAACTAGGCTGCTTAATTTTTTTTAAACTTCAAAAACTACCCCAATGATAACTGTTTTATCGGCAGTTTATTGTGGCGTCTTTTAAATATCTTTTATTTTCTAGTTTTTAAAGTTAGCAGTACTTTTGTATCAGGGAGGTAATCCCAGGTTGCAGAGAGTAACAAGCAGAGACAAGTCCACTTGTGGGACTTCCTTTATTGATGATTTTGCTTCAAAGCAAGATGAAAGGTTATGTGAGGAGGAACGTCTGTCACTAATTCCGACGTATGTTCGACTTGGTGTCTGCGAGAAATAGATCCTTGGCAGGCAGGCGAGTGAGGGTGCCAAGAGAGTCTCTGAAAGTGAAATTCTATAACGTATGAATCACTACCTACAAGGTAGGGTATTTTAAAATAAAGATACAAGCCTAGAAATGACACTGTGTCATATTGATTTATCAATACTTATTTTGCTATTTAAACAGTTACGTTAACCTGTTTACTTTGGATGGTTTAAAGGTTTCCAGTACAATGATTGGTCAAAATAGTATCATACAAATGTGTTAAGTGTTCATAACAACAGGGTCATTTCTAGGCTATACATTGTTAGACAGGAACATAGGAGCAGGAGAAGGCCATTCAGCCCCTCGATCTTGTTCCGCCATTCAATGAGATCATCGCTGATCTGTGACCTAACTCAATATACCCACCTTTGGCCCATATCCCTTAATACCATTGGTTAACATAGAATGGTTACAGCACAGAATGAGGCCATTCGGCCCGTCGAGCCTGTGCCGGCTCTCCAAGAGCACCTCAGCCAGTCCCACTCCCCCGCCCTTTCCCCGTAGCCTGCAATATTTCTCCTTCAGATACTCATCCAATTCCCTTTTGAAAGCCACGATTGAGTCTGCCTCTCCCACCCTCTCAGGCAGCGCATTCCAGATCCTAACCACTCGCTGCGTAAAAACGTTTTACCTCCTGTCGCCTTTGGTTCTTCTGCCAATCGCCTTAGATCTGTGTCCTCTGGTTCTCCATCCTTCTGCCAGAAGGCTATTAATCTCAGATTTAAAATTAACAATTGATCTAGCATCAATTACCGTTTTCGGAAGAGAGTTCCAAACCTCTACCACCCTGTGTGTGTAGAAGTGTTTCCTAATCTCACTCCTGCAGGGTCTGGCTCTAATTTTTAGACTCTGCCCCTAGTCCCAGACTCCCCAACCAGCGGGAATAGTATCTCTCTATCTACCCTATCAGCTCCCCTTAATATCCTGAAATCTTCGATCAAATCACCCCTTACCCTTCTGTATTCCAGGGAATACAACCTAGTTAGTTTGTGTAATCTCTCCACATAATTTAAGACTTGAAGTCCGGGTATGATTCTGGTAAACCTATGCTGCAGTCCCTCCAAGGCCAATATACCCAGATACACAATCTGAGTCCGTTCTTATGTTGGTAAAATGCCAATATAATTGTTTCCACATAGAGGGATGTCTTATGATATTTTTGCATACAGGTTTTGTTTTTTTTTCTATTTAACAATTTAAAGCCAATAAAATATCTTTAAATGTTCTTTAAAAAGCACCTTAGTTGTGGGCTGCACTCAGGGAATCCAGGCTGAGGAATTGCCTGCAACAGAGAAGGTAGATGGCCTCTTGACGGTGAAGCCCCGAGGAGCAGGAGTGCTGCTGACCCTACATTTAACCCCCGTCCCGATCGCCACTTCACCAGACCCCCAAACATCTCCTCCAGCCTCCTCTCCTGATCCGGAATCACCACCCCCTCTCCCCTCTTTGATCTTCCCTCTCCTCCTCCACCCCCCCCTGCCGACCTCCCACTCTCAGCCCTCACAAGGTTAAGGTGTGATTTGATCAAAGTTTTCCAGACATTAAGCGCAACTGATAGGGTAGATAGAGAGTAAGTATTTCTGCTGGTTGGGGAGTCATAGAAACATAGAAACATAGAAACATAGAAAATAGGTGCAGGAGTAGGCCATTCGGCCCTTCTAGCCTGCACCGCCATTCAATGAGTTCATGGCTGAACATTCAACTTCAGTACCCCATTCCTGCTTTCTCGCCATACCCCTTGATCCCCCTAGCAGTAAGGACCTCATCTAACTCCTTTTTGAATATATTTAGTGAATTGGCCTCAACAACTTTCTGTGGTAGAGAATTCCACAGGTTCACCACTCTCTGGGTGAAGAAGTTCCTCCGCATCTCGGTCCTAAATGGCTTACCCCTTATCCTTAGACTGTGACCCCTGGTTCTGGACTTCCCCAACATTGGGAACATTCTTCCTGCATCTAACCTGTCTAACCCCGTCAGAATTTTATATGTTTCTATGAGGTCCCCTCTCATTCTTCTGAACTCCAGTGAATACAAGCCCAGTTGATCCAGTCTTTCTTGATATGTCAGTCCCGCCATCCCGGGAATCAGTCTGGTGAACCTTCGCTGCACTCCCTCAATAGCAAGAATGTCCTTCCTCAGGTTAGGAGACCAAAACTGTACACAATACTCCAGGTGTGGCCTCACCAATGCCCTGTACAACTGTAGCAACACCTCCCTGCCCCTGTACTCAAATCCCCTTGCTATGAAGGCCAACATGCCATTTGCTTTCTTAACCGCCTGCTGCACCTGCATGCCAACCTTCAATGACTGATGTACCATGACACCCAGGTCTCTTTGCACCTCCCCTTTTCCTAATCTGTCACCATTCAGATAATAGTCTGTCTCTCTGTTTTTACCACCAAAGTGGATAACCTCACATTTATCCACATTATACTTCATCTGCCATGCATTTGCCCACTCACCTAACCTATCCAAGTCGCTCTGCAGCCTCACAGCATCCTCCTCGCAGCTCACACTGCCACCCAACTTAGTGTCATCCGCAAATTTGGAGATACTACATTTAATCCCCTCATCTAAATCATTAATGTACAGTGTAAACAGCTGGGGCCCCAGCACAGAACCTTGCGGTACCCCACTAGTCACTGCCTGCCATTCTGAAAAGTACCCATTTACTCCTACTCTTTGCTTCCTGTCTGACAACCAGTTCTCAATCCATGTCAGTACACTACCCCCAATCCCATGTGCTCTAACTTTGCACATCAATCTCTTGTGTGGGACCTTGTCGAACGCCTTCTGAAAGTCCAAATATACCACATCAACTGGTTCTCCCTTATCCACTCTACTGGAAACATCCTCAAAAAATTCCAGAAGATTTGTCAAGCATGATTTCCCTTTCACAAATCCATGCTGACTTGGACCTATCATGTCACCTCTTTCCAAATGCACTGCTATGACATCCTTAATAATTGATTCCATCATTTTACCCACTACCGATGTCAGGCTGACCGGTCTATAATTCCCTGTTTTCTCTCTCCCTCCTTTTTTAAAAAGTGGGGTTACATTGGCTACCCTCCACTCCATAGGAACTGATCCAGAGTCAATGGAATGTTGAAAAATGACTGTCAACGCATCCACTATTTCCAAGGCCACCTCCTTAAGTACTCTGGGATGCAGTCCATCAGGCCCTGGGGATTTATCGGCCTTCAATCCCATCAATTTCCCCAACACAATTTCCCGGCTAATAAGGATTTCCCTCAGTTCCTCCTCCTTACTAGACCCCCCGACCCCTTTTATAACCGGAAGGTTGTTCGTGTCCTCCTTCGTGAATACCGAACCAAAGTACTTGTTCAATTGGTCCGCCATTTCTTTGTTCCCCGTTATGACTTCCCCTGATTCTGACTGCAGGGGACCTACATTTGTCTTTACTAACCTTTTTCTCTTTACATATCTATAGAAACTTTTGCAATCCGTCTTAATGTTCCCTGCAAGCTTCTTCTCATACTCCATTTTCCCTGCCCTAATCAAACCCTTTGTCCTCCTCTGCTGAGTTCTAAATTTCTCCCAGTCCCCAGGTTCGCTGCTATTTCTGGCCAATTTGTATGCCACTTCCTTGGCTTTAATACTATCCCTGATTTCCCTTGATAGCCACGGTTGAGCCACCTTCCCTTTTTTATTTCTATGCCAGACAGGAATGTACAATTGTTGTAGTTCATCCATGCGGTCTCTAAATGTCTGCCATTGCCCATCCACAGTCAACCCCTTAAGTATCATTCGCCAATCCATCTCAGCCAATTCACGCCTCATACCTTCAAAGTTAGCCTTCTTTAAGTTCTGGACCATGGTCTCTGAATTAACTGTTTCATTCTCCATCCTAATGCAGAATTCCACCATATTATGGTCACTCTTCCCCAAGGGGCCTCGCACAACGAGATTGCTAATTAATCCTTTCTCATTACATAACACCCAGTCTAAGATGGCCTCCCCCCTAGTTGGTTCCTCGACATATTGGTCTAAAAAACCATCCCTTATGCACTCCAGAAAATCCTCCTCCACCGTATTGCTTCCAGTTTGGTTAGCCCAATCTATGTGCATATTAAAGTCACCCATTATAACTGCTGCACCTTTATTGCACGCACCCCTAATTTCCTGTTTGATGCCCTCCCCAACATCACTACTACTGTTTGGAGGTCTGTACACAACTCCCACTAACGTTTTTTGCCCTTTGGTGTTCTGCAGCTCTACCCATATAGATTCCACATCATCCAAGCTAATGTCCTTCCTAACTATTGCCTTAATCTCCTCCTTAACCAGCAATGCTACCCCACCTCCTTTTCCTTTTATTCTATCCTTCCTGAATGTTGAATACCCCTGGATGTTGAGTTCCCAGCCCTGCTCATCCTGGAGCCACGTCTCCGTAATCCCAATCACATCATATTTGTTAACATCTATTTGCACAGTTAATTCATCCACCTTATTGCGGATACTCCTTGCATTAAGACACAAAGCCTTTAGGCTTGTTTTTTTAACACCCTCTGTCCTTTTAGAATTTTGCTGTACAATGGCCCTTTTTGTTCTTTGCCTTTGTCTAGGACTAAGGGACACAGTCTAATAATTAGAGCCAGACAATTCAGTGGTGAAATTAGGAAACACTTCTACACACAACTATAGGCCACCTGATCCTAACCCCAGCCTCCCTGCGGCCTGACTTTGTGTTGTTTCTCTGCCCCCCATCCCCGACCCCCGGACCCACTTACCCAAAGGCCGCTGTGATTCTTCTCCAGTCTGCACCGGTGGGCTGTTGCGCAAGGCTCCATCGCAATGAGGTCGGAGGCCCAATATCGGGGAGGCGTGGATCTCCTCAACCTTCCGCAGGATATTTACTCTTCGCCCCTGCGAGTCCCCGACAATGGGTTGTACCAAACCGCTTCAAAGAGTAGCACACGGACTGCCGCGGGTTCAGCAGCACCATCTTCTCAGGGTAATTAGAGATGGCCAATAAACATCGACCTTACCAGCTTACATAATGTTATGTACAGAGGCACAAACCAGACGGCAGCTCTATTAACCTCCTCATCTGGGTTTCCCCAAAGGCTCATTTGGTAAATTCACTGTCCTACCGAGCCGCACAGACCAGGTAGACACAAACACCTGGTCTGGGCTTAGCTTACTGATCTTACCTGGGGCAGCAATGCACCTCAATACCTGAGGCTCAACACCTTTGAGCGTTCCCACTCCCGATCACGCTGCAGTAATTCCTGCTGGAAGCTGCATTGTGAAGATATCAGCCGTGAGGTGTGATAACTCCCAAGGTCACATAATCTGTGCCACTCAATGCTTAAGCTCCTAATTGAAGAATGGCCACTGGACAAGATATCCGAGGGTGGTTGGAACTGTAACACATCACATGTCAGCGCATTTAGCAGCCAAGGCAAGGGGGAAATCCTAATGATTATTGTTAAGAGTTTGAGTGAAGTATTCTCAAGACTGGTGAAAAGTTGTTGAAACAAACTCGCTGTGTGGTGTTTTCTGACCTTGTATTTCAGTACTGGAGATATTCATCAATTGTGTTCAGAGCACAGGAAAAGGAGGACCTTTTAACCCTCAAATGGATGTGTGTCAGCACATGTATACAGGGGACACGGGCAAGCCTTGTCCTGTAGAGATAGCAGTGGTGCGGAGCTAAGATTGAAAGACCCGTTGACGGGTTGCTGCACACAAGTTTATATGAGAATAATAAACAGTGAGTGAAGGAACTAGTGTGCTGACTTGAGACTGTGACCCATGACCTGTGTAGCCATAGCAATCCATACAGATGCACCAAGCAAAGATCAATCTATTAACATTTCAGAGCAAGCTCGACTGTCAATGCTGTTGCAAATAATTCCAAATGGAGTCAAACTAAAGTACATACTTTGCTATTGTGGTCTTTGGCAGCCATGCTAAGTATGCCTTGTAAAGTGCATGTTGCAGAGGGTGACTTATATTGGCTCTTTGACATTCAATTCATAAAGGCTTTGGGCTTAGATCTCCATTTTCTTTGATGTGTCAAAACTGGATGATGCAGCATTATTTACCCTGATGCAATGCAGGACCAAGTTAATATCTGAATTGTATTCAATTAAAGACACTGATCTCTGGCACCATTTCCCAAGTCACTGCTTACTGTACAGTCACAATGCCAAGTAGCCAGGACCTCTCTTGTATACTGTTCATTTTGAGTCTCCATGTCATTGTCAATTATGGAGTGGAGGGAACTGTGAAGAGCGTGGTTAAAAGATGTTCACGTCAGAGCTCCATGATTACAATGGTAACCAGGCGCACAATGAATTTTGTTGCTTCAGATCTGAGAAACTTGGTGGGGCCATCCCACAGAAAGAAGGTGTGCTAAATATTTGTAATGCTAGAGGAACTGATAGATACCCACATATATCCCAGAGTGCAAGGTCTGCCCAGCTTGTCCCATGAGGCAAGAATTGAAAGCTTGTACTGGGTCAGTAGAAATGATGATTAACAGCAGGATTACTGTAAGTATAAAAAGAAAAAGGGTTGGTAATCTGGAATAAAAACAGAAATTGTTGGAACTACACGCAGGGCATTAATGAGAAAAGGAGGCGGTATTTCCGGTGTACACTCTTCCCTTTATGGGTGCTGACAAACTTGTTATTTATTTCCAGCACTTGTGTTCCTATTACTGATGTACAGATCTTAACCTGATGTGTGGTGAGAGTCTGTTCCAGTATATGTGCAGAAAAATCCATATATAACAGGCTAACGGTGAGAAGGATACCTTGTATTGTTAATCCAGCCTGCGGCAAAGAAAGAGTGTTCATGGACAAAGCTCCTCACCATGCCATGGGACATCCCAAAGCCGTTCACATCCAATCACTTATCTTTCAAGTCTTCAACTTTGGAAGCTTCTTGTCACCAGATAGACGCGGCAGCCAATTCACCCAATGTAGCAAATAAGTTGAATGACCAGGTGATCTGATTCCGCTCACATTAGTTAAAGGAAGAACGTTGACTAGAACGCAACACAACCTTCCTGCTGTGCATTGGGATTTATATATCACTGCAAGTGGCCAATATTATTTCCATTTAACATTTCACCTGAAAGCTAACGGCGTAGAAATGTGGGCGTGGATGGTGGGGGAGGGGGGGGCCTGGATGGGTGGGGGAGGGGGGGGGCCTGGATGGGTGGGGGAGGGGGGAGGGCCTGGATGGGAGGGGGGTGGCCTGGATTTGGTGGGGGGGAGGGGCACAGGGAATGCTCCCTGTGCCTGAATGGTGATGTCCGAGGCACCAACAATAACATGCCTTGGGCCTCAATTCCTCTGACAGCAGCAGGCAGTTCACTGGCAAAGCACGATGGGAGATTGGCATCGCAGCGGCCCTCGGGTAAGTGAGAAAACGGGGGAGGAGGGGTGACTGGGAAGAGGTGCAGTGGAAATTGGGGTTCAGTAACAAGAGGATGGTGGCGATTGAGTGTGAGCGGAAATTGGTTTCATAGAATCATAGAAGTTTACAGCACAGAAGGAGGCCATTCGGCCCATCGGGTCCACGCTGGCCGACCAAGAGCCACCCAGCCTAATCCCACTTTCCAGCTCTCGGTCCGTAGCCCTGTAGGTTACAGCACTTTGTGCAGATCCAAGTACTTTTTAAATGTGGTGAGGGTTTCTGCCTCTACCACCCTTTCAGGCAGAGAGTTCCAGACCCACACCACCCTCTGGGGGAAGACATTTTCTCTCAAATTCCCTCTAAACTTTCTACCAAATACTTTAAATTTATGCCCCCTGGTTGTTGACCCCTCTGCTAAGGGAAATAGGCCCATGTTATCCACTATATCTGGGCCCCTCATAATTTTATACACCTCAATGAGGTCTCCCCTCAGCCTCCTCTGTTCCAAGGAAAACAAACCCAGCCTATCCAATCTGTCCTCATAGCTAAGATTCTCCACTCCTGGCAACATCCTCGTAAATCTCCTCTGTATCCTCTCCAGTGCAATCACATCCTTCCTATAATGCGGTGACCAGAACTGCACGCAGTACTCCAGCTGTGGCCCAACAAGCGTTTTATACAGTTCATGCAGAACCAGTCTACTCTTGTATTCTATGCCTTTCCTAATAAAGGCAAGCATTCCGTATGTCTTCTTAACCACCTTATCTACCTGGCCTGCTACCTTCAGGGATCTGTGGACATGCACTCCCAGGTCCCTTTGTTCCTCTACACTGCTCAATGTACTACCATTTAATGTGTATTCCCTTTCCTTGTTAGCTCCCCCCCAAGTGCATTACATCACACTTCTCCAGATTAAATTCCATTTGCCACTGTTCTGCCCACCTGACCAGTTGATTGATATCTTCCTGCAGTCCACAGCTTTCTTCATTATCAACCACACAGCCAATTTTAGTATCATCTGCAAACTTCATAATAATACGCCCTATATTCATAAATGTATACCACAAAAAGCAAGGAACCCAGTACTGAGCCCTGCAGAATCCCACTGGATACATCCTTTCAGTTGCAAAAACACCCATCGACCATTACACTCTGCTTCCTGCCTCTGAGCCAATTTTGGATCCAACTTGCCACTTTTTCCTGGATCCCATGGGCTTTTACTTTCGTGGCCAGTCTGCCATGTGGCACCTTATCAAACGCCTTGCTAAAATCTATATACACTACATCATAAGAACATAATAAGAACATAATAAGAACATAAGAACATAAGAATTAGGAACATGAGTAGGCCATCTAGCCCCTCGAGCCTGCTCCGCCATTCAAAAAGATCATGGCTGATCTGGCCGTGGACTCAGCTCCACTTCCCCCCCGCTCCCCATAACCCTTAATTCCCTTATTGGCTAAAAATCTATCTATCTGTGATTTGAATACATTCAATGAGCTAGCCTCAACTGCTTCCTTGGGCAGAGAATTCCACAGATTCACAATCCTCTGGGAGAAGAAATTCCTTCTCAACTCGGTTTTAAATTGGCTCCCCCGTATTTTGAGGCTGTGCACCCTAATTCTAATCTCCCTGACTAGTGGAAACAACCTCTCTGCCTGTATCTTGTCTATCCCTTTCATTATTTTAAATGTTTCAATAAGATCACACCTCATCCTTCTGAACTCCAACGAGTAAAGACCCAGTCTACTCAATCTATCATCATAAGGTAACCCCCTCATCTCCGGAATCAGCCTAGTGAATCGTCTCTGTACCCCCTCCAAAGCCAGTATATTCTTCCTTAAGTAAGGTGACCAAAACTGCACGCAGTACTCCAGGTGCGGCCTCACCAATACCCTGTACAGTTGCAGCAGGACCTCCCTGCTTTTGTACTCCATCCCTCTCGCAATGAAGGCCTACATTCCATTTGCCTTCCTGATTACCTGCAAACTAACTTTTTGGGATTCATGCACAAGGACCCCCAGGTCCCTCTGCACTGTAGCATGTTGTAATTTCTCCCCATTCAAATAATATTCCCTTTTACTGCTTTTTTTTCCAAGGTATATGACCTCACATTTTCCGACATTGTATTCCATCTGCCAAACCTTAGCCCATTCGCTTAACCTATCTAAATCTCTTTGCAGCCTCTCTGTGTCCTCTACACAACCCGCTTTCCCACTAATCTTTGTGTCATCTGCAATTTTGTTATACTACACTCTGTCCCCTCCTCCAGGTCATCTATGTATATTATAAACAGTTATAGTCCCAGCACCGATCCCTGTGGCACACCACTAACCACCGATTTCCAACCTGAAAAGGACCCATTTTTCCCAACTCTCTGCTTTCTGTTAGCCAGCCAATTCTCTATCCATGCTAAAACATTTCCGCTGACTCCGCGTACCTTTATCTACTGCAGTAACCTTTTGTGTGGTACCTTATCGAATGCCTTTTGGAAATCTAAATACACCACATCCATCGGTACACCTCTATCCACCATGCTCATTATATCTTCAAAGAATTCCAGTAAATTAGTTAAACATGATTTCCCCTTCATGAATCCATGTTGCGCCTGCTTGATTGCACTATTCCTATCTAGATGTCCCGCTATTTCTTCCTTAATGATAGCTTTAAGCATTTTCCCCACTACAGATGTTAAACTAACCGGCCTATAGTTACCTGCCTTTTGTCTGCCCCCTTTTTTAAACAGAGGCATTACATTAGCTGCTTTCAAATCCACTGGTACCTCCCCAGAGTCCAGAGAATTTTGGTAGATTATAACCAATGCATCTGCTATAACTTTTGCCATCTCTTTTAATACCCTGGGATGCATTTCGTCAGGAGCAGGGGACTTGTCTACCTTGAGTCCCATTAGCCTGTCCAGCACTACCTCCCTAGTGATAGTGATTGTCTCAAGGTCCTCCCTTCCCACATTCCCGTGACCAGCAATTTTTGGCATGGTTTTTGTGTCTTCCACTGTGAAGACCGAAGCAAAATAATTGTTTAAGGTCTCAGCCATTTCCACATTTCCCATTATTAAATCCCCCTTCTCATCTTCTAAAGGACCAACATTTACTTTAGTCACTCTTTTCCTTTTTATATATCTGTAAAAGCTTTTACTATCTGTTTTTATGTTTTGCGCAAGTTTATTTTCGTAATCTATCTTTCCTTTCTTTATTGCTTTCTTAGTCATACTTTGCTGTCGTTTAAAATTTTCCCAATCTTCTAGTTTCCCACTCACCTTGGCCACCTTATGCGCATTGGTTTTTAATTTGATACTCTCCTTTATTTCCTTGGTTATCCACGGCTGGTTATCCCTTCTCTTACCGCCCTTCTTTTTCACTGGAATATATTTTTGTTGCGCACTATGAAAGAGCTCCTTAAAAGTCCTCCACTGTTCCTCAATTGTGCCACCATTTAGTCTATGTTCGTACTCACTGCTAACCCTAGCCCTAGCCCTAACCCTAACCCTAACCCTCATTGACCCTCCTAGTTACCTCCTCGAAAAATTCAATCAAGTTAGTCAGACACGACCTTCCCTCAACAAATCCGTGCTACTGTCCCTGATTAACACGTGTCTTTCTAAATGTCTTTCTGTCGGGGGTTGGGAGAAAGCAGGGTCCAGTAGAGGTAGCACACAACCTTCTCACTCTACTATCAGTCCCGCCCGAGTATGACCACTGACCGAGCTGATCGTTAAAGGACTTGCTATTAACTACAGTGTCAGTGATAGTCGGAATGGATGGCGCCGTATCACTTGAGTGAAGGATAATGTGTGGAGGTCGGAGCAGCTATATAACAACAACTTGTATTTATATAGCGCCTTTAACATAGTGAAACGTCCCAAGGTGCTTCACAGGAGTGTTATGAGATAAAAATTTGACACGAGCTGCATAAGTAGAAATTAGCGCAGGCTTGCTCAAAGAGGTAGGTTTTAAGCAGCGTCTTGAAGGAGGAAAGAGAGGTAGAGTGGTGGAGAGGTTTAGGGAGGGAGTTCCAGAGCTTGGGGCCCAAGCAACAGAAGGCACGGCCACCGATGGTGGAGCGATTATAATCAGGGATGGTCAAGTGGGCAGAATTAGAGGAGTGCAGACATCTCGGGGATTGTGGGGCTGGAGGAGATTACCGAGATAGGGAGGGGCGAGGGCCATGGAGGGATTTGAAAATAAGAATGAGAGTTTTGAAATCGAGGCGTTATAAATAACAATCAGGACAGTTGATAACATTCTTTGCTCATCTGTTCAATAGGCTTGTAATTAGTGAGACCATGTAATGACTGTTTCATCAAAAATAGCACTGCTTTACACCATTTACATCTGAGCTTCGATATCTTCACACCTTGGTGTGAAAACATAAAAGCTGGGGTGAAAATCTCCAGGGGAGGGACTATTTTTACTCCAACAGCGCTGCCACAATGAAACCAGTCAATGCACACATGCTCGCTGCTAACTCAAACCTGGAGGCCTGACAGGAGGAATTGCACAATTGTCCATTGTAGACTTTGAGGAGCTCCAGAAACCATATGGATGTTATTTTCTGAACTTTATAATCTACAGTTCCGTGGCAACGTCAGTTTGATATTTGCAGTGTGTGTCACTGACGGGGGGGATGCTGGTTGTTAACCAGGGTTAGAGTTGGATATCGTGAAGATTTCCATTCACAATGTTTGCTGGTTCGGTGTAATCGAATCGCGGAATCGTTTTTGTAAAATTACTGGCAGATGGAATAAAGATGTGGATAAATGTCACTCATTTGGAGTGCCTTTGTTCAATATTCTGATGCAGTGTGGTTTCTCATTTCTGCACCTGGATTTAATGCCCTGTCTCTAACTTCCCCTCATTCACTTTGCAAAATACACAGCCGCAATATTCTGTGTATCCATGGTGGAGAAGCTGTAATACTATATTATCATAAATATGGGCATGGAATGTTTATTTTGCTTTGCTGCACTGCCGCACTGACACTGAGCAGAGAGAGGGTACGTGTGGCTACAGGATACAAAGTGACAGACTTTGAAGATTTACTTCCGAAACACTATTTTTCTGTTTAACTCTGGCAAGCCATTTTGGAGTGATGACTGAGGGAGCATTATTAGTCGAGACTCACTGTTGAAACAAATGAAAAATGGTGTTTGCTGACAGTAAGGCTCTGTATCCATCATAATAGTGCCGTGCCAACAGGTACAGGCAGTAAATCAGTTCACACTCTACCACATTGAATCACAGTCCCCGTGACATTCAGATGCTAAAGTTAAATCCTTTGACTTCTTTCCGCGAATAGCTGCACCAACAATTTTAATCAGGTCCCTAAAGTCCAACTTAGGGAGGGGGGGCTTCGCTGGGGCTTGTTAGCCACTGTTACAGAAGTCTTGCAGCTCCTGGCAGAGATAGCCGCTTACTGAAGTCCACAAGTCGGCAGCAAAAGCCTCGGGCACCAGCATTCATTCTCAGAGCTTGCATATTCCACCTGGCTTGCCGAAGGGCTGCAAGGATTTGACCTCCACAGGGATGTTTCTTCATGGAATTCCAGCTGACAATAACGATGTGCTGTTTGAACTCAGCGGCCCGGATTTTCCTGGGGACTCGAGCAATTCCAATGATGCGCTGATGTGTCGGGGGCCCTTGAACTCAGCGGGAGTGAATAATTCACACTGTCACTTATGGTGCTCCATAGTTTCCGGGGGTTGTGCCGTGATACAGTGTAATGTGTGTATCTGTGAGCATGCTCACAGTGTTGTAGAGCTGTTGCACTGTGAGTGGCTTCGCCAGTCATGTGATGTTCACAAGACTCAATAAAACCCCAGTCAGTTGGGTCTAGGTCATCCACGATGAGGTATGCAGTTGTGAGCCTAGTGGATGAACTGGTGATGTGCAGTGTGAGTGTTAAACCTTTGTTAATAAACCAACCAGTTCTTAATACCAATGTGTTGCTATGAATTCTTAAACAAAGAACCCATGAAGCAAATACATTACATCCCTCACCACAAACAGTTGGACGGTCATTTTCATAACATTGTTCCCCATTAACATCAATGGCCATCAGCGTTGGGCTGGATTCTCAACGACTTTTATGCTGCTGCCTCTTGGACTGACAAACAATGACACTGGAGCATGGTGAGGTTATGGTTTATTGATCATAGATCATTTCTGTAAACAAAAATTTGCTTGCACATTTGTAGCAAACCATTGCATTTGCTTCCACACGGCCATATCTGCAGCTCAGCAAACCCACGGAAACACTTCAGCGCGCTCTGCCCAGAGACCTGGATGTTCAGTTCTGCCGAGAGGAGACCTGTCCAGCGGTGGCAGTGCCATGTTTAGGTAAAAGCTGGTGTTGGGTCCTTACATTGCCACTCTGTGCCACTCGCGCCTGGCTCCACGCTCGCTCGGGCCTTTCCTCATTAGAAATGCAGGAAACTAGAAAAAAGAAAGACTTGCATTTATATAGCGCCTTTCACAACCACCGGATGTCCCAAAGTGCTTTACAGCCAATGAAGTACTATTTGAAGTGTAGTCACTGTTGTAATGTAGGAAACATAGCAGCCAATTTGCGCACAGCAAGCTCCCACACTCAGCAATATGATAATGACCAGAAAATATGTTTTAGTGATGTTGATTGAGGGATAAATATTGGCCCCAGGACACTGGGGAGAACTCCCCTGCTCGTCTTTGAAATAGTGCCACGGGATCCTTTACATCCACCTCAACGAGCAGACGGGGCCTCCTGGATTTTTGTTTTATGCTCAATCCCTAGAGTGGGACTTGAACCCACAACCTTCTGACTCCAAGGCGTGTGTGCTGCCCACTGAGCCTCAATAACAGCAAGTAATTAACGGCAAGACCGCGCGACAGATGGCTCCATTTTACGGTGTGTGTCGCCGATCTCACCATTGTGGGGAAAGCTGGGCCATTGCTAATGTCCAGAAATCAGATTACCAACCATTGTAAAAATGCATCGAATCATCTACAGCACAGAAAGAGGCCATTCGGCCCATCCTTTCTGTGCTGGCTCTTTGACAGCTCTTCAATCAGTCCCACTCCTCCACTGTTTCCCCATAGCCCTGCAAATGTTTCCTTTTCAAGTATTTATCCAATTCTCCTTTGAAAGTTACCATTGAATCTGCTTCCACTGCCCTTTCAGGCAGCGCGTTCCAGCTCACCACAACTCGCTGTGTAAAAACATTCTCCTCATCTCTCTCCCTTGCCATTTTACCAATTATCTTGAATCTGTGTCCACTGGTTAATGACCCTCCTGCCCCTGGAAACCGTTTCTCCTTATTTACTCTATCAAACCTCTCCTAATTTTTAACACTACTATTTAAATCTCTTCTTAACCTTCTCTGCTTCCAGGAGAACAATCCCAGCTTCTCCAGTCTCTCCACTATCTGTGGGATATTTTGTGTAATTGTTATGTACAATTGCAGGTATAATCTGTATAATCTTGTAATTTAAATTGAGACACAGACACGAGGTCAGTAACCACACTCTCGGCCTTCCGTTACTTTAAAGACGATGGTTACCTCTCAGGAACTCTTTACAGTTAATAATGTCCTTTGTATTAACTCCTCCATTTACAGTGATGTATCAGAAATGTGGTCAGTAAAAGAGATACCTTTTTATCAAACTCACCGCATGTTATTGTTTAGTTTTCCTACTGCAGTGCCAAATTATTGGGTTGAAGTATTTCCAAGTATAAAACAAATGCAGTTCTTTCATTTATATTTCCTCTGATTTCACCCCTCCCTATATTATTGTAGCCCATCCCTGTAATTTCGCCTGCTCCTACACAGCCGCCATCAGCTCAGAGGCCATGGCCTCTATAATCCTGTCCCATGTACGTCAGTCCACAGGCAACACATCGTGCAGTGTTCCTGCCTTCTCCAGGCTGAATAATTTTCTGCACGGCCATCTCCACTAAGAAGGCTGGATGTGAATTGATGTCACACCTTTGGGGCCAGCCTCGGTGGGTACACCAGCAATCACATGGTTAACATTCTCCACCACTCTTCATTTAGTTTTTAAGTTAAATTAAAACTCTTGATAACTGTAACAGAATTTTGAACATGCGGTGGTAATGCAGATGGTGCTGCAAAACCATAGTTGTTACTCACTGTAACATTTCAATGCAGATCGGGCTGGGGTGGTGTTGTTTTTGTGTGAAAATAAAAGTTCTGTTGCAGTTTGGACTCCTTTACGACCCACCAGAATTTCCTGTGTTAACATCTGACCACAAGATTGAATGGGACTTTCAACTAACTTGCACTGGAATTCCATAGGTGTACCCACCACCAGCCCAAGTCCCACGCCAGAGACTGGAGCATACTCCAGGGCTGACACTCCAGGGCAGTGCTGGGAGAGTGCTGCACTGTTGGAGGTGCCGCCTTTCAGATGAGATGTTAAACCAAGCATGTCCTCTCAGGTTGACGTAAAAGATCCCATGGAACTATTTTGAAGAAGAGCAGGGTAGTTCTCTCTTGGCCAATATTTATCCCTCAATCAACATCACTAAAAGAGATTATCTGGTCATTATCACATTGCTGTTTGTGGGCGCTTGCTATGCACAGATTGGCTGCTGCGTTTCCCACATTACAGCAGTGACTGCACTGCAAAACGTACTTCATTGGCTGTAAAATACTTTGGGACGTTTGGTGGTTGTGAAAGGCGCTTTTTTCCAAATCGGGGCAATAGTGAGACAAACATCATCCCCATTGTTATTCATTGGGTCCAACTAGTTCATAGACTTATATTTCAGTTAACAAAGTATGGTTTAACAAAAGAATTTGCATAGTCCATAGATATTTAACCTTTGAAGCTGCAACCTGGAGTTTAGAAGGATGAGAGGGGATCTCATAGAAACATACAAAATTCTGACGGGACTGGACAGGTTAGATGCGGGTAGATTGTTCCCGATGTTGGGGAAGTCCAGAACCAGGGGACACAGTCTTAGGATAAGGAGTAAGCCATTTAGGACTGAGATGAGGAGAAACTTCTTCACTCAGAGAGTTGTTAACCTGTGGAATTCCCTGCCGCAGAGAGTTGTTGATGCCAGTTCATTGGATATATTCAAGAGGGAGTTAGATATGGCCCTTACGGCTAAAGGGATCAAGGGATATGGAGAGAAAGCAGGAAAGGGGTACTGAGGGAATGATCAGCCATGATCTTATTGAATGGCGGTGCAGGCTCGAAGGGCCGAATGGCCTACTCCTGCACCTATTTTCTATGTTTCTATGTAATCTCTATTTGTGCTTTATTTATATTTATAAATAATTTATTACCTTAGAAATGCAAATTTAGCTTCACGTAATTGGCTATGTGTAAAAATGCTATTTACGCAGCTGACACAAGGTGCTAACCTGAAGCTCAATAGTTTTTATATTGTGATTTCCCCGACAAAATATAGAGAAAAGAAACAAAGTTCCAGAGCGAATAATCCGTTTGAAAAGAAGTGTAAGGAGGTCACTGCTGCCCAGATGTGGTGACGGGTTCCCGGATTTCCTGTTCCAAAGGGTCACATCACTTCTGCAGTCCATCAATTAACGCTAACTGAAGACTATCAATAAGCTTTAAACCCAATTTAGCAAGCTTATCAGCATCAATAAACTTCACATACCCAGAATAAGTTATTATGGGCAAGAGTTCTAAACACAGACAATTAATGGTAACCAACCCAACTGACCCTCTGGCCTCACTTCCCTCCCATTCAAAAAAGATGTTTGGGGCTTTAGCATCTGATTCAGCTTTCTCTTCAGACAGATTTTGAGAAAAATATTTCCTCAATTGTACGTTTGGTTTTGAACCTCACAATTGGAATTAACTATTGTTTCTAGTATTAGAAAATGTCAGGAACCCAACACTTAGACCAGTATAAATCTAACTTATATAACAACAACAACTTGTATTTATATAGCATCTTTAACTTAGTCAAACGTTCCAAGGTGCTTCACAGGAGTATTATGTGGCCTGGTGTCAAATTTTTTATCTCATAAGTAGAAATTACCGCAGGTGCCCAAAAGCTTGGTCAAAGAGGGAGGTTTTAAGGAGCGTCTTGAAGGAGGAAAGAGAGGTAGCGAGGTGGAGAGGTTTAGGCAGGGAGTTCCAGATATAGCAATCTTAAATCCATGTAACTACATGACCTTTATTATATGATTCTATAGAACCAGGTCAATCTTCCACCTTGAGCTAGAGATCGTGGGTTTGCCGTTAATGGGAAAGTGCCAAGTAAAAGCTGGGTGTTTCCTTGTAGGAAAAGAACAAAGGTTATCAACCCACTGCCTGTATTTAGAACCTCGAAATGGATCGCTTCAAGACTGACACTGGGAGAGGCCCAGGATCAAATCCCACATTCTTGGCCTGAAAATAGGGTAGGGCATGGCATGGCCAATCCAGTTTAGGAATCTTAGTTAGTGATATAGCTGTCCCTGGTTTAACATTAAATCTATCGCTCCTGGCCCTGATACCATTTATTCTTCCGATTTCCCAAGCCCCCAGTTTGCTGACATCACAACAATGACTGCATTTCAAAATTTGTGCAAAGCTTTCTCGGCTGTTTGTCAGAGACATGACACAGTGCTCGATAAATTTAAGCTGTTCTCTTTCCCTTATTGTTGCTGCTCTCTGACCTATAACGAGTCATTTCCCATTCCCCCATTTCAGGTTTCCAGCCCACACTAAAATGTAATTTGGACTGTGGTGAGTGTGAAGTGAATTGTGAATAAATCCGGACAAGCACCAATACACACACAGTGCTGGAAATATACAAACTTTTCATCAGCCTTTGTAAAGTGAAAAGGCTGGCCAACATTATGGGTGTAAACTCTTCATCTTTTTGTTGATAGAGGTGGTCGAGAAAATTTCCTTTAAAAAAGTTAAAAGGATGGTTTTACACTGATGCTAGTTATACTGCAAGTCCGAGTGGTATGACATTATTTCCTCAAGATTATCTCTCAACGCTTGCCAACATTCAGAGAATCCTTAAAGCACATTGCGGTGTAATCGGTCCTGTCACTAACAGACTCAAGTTCTGCTGCAGCTCTGCCCCAGATCCTCAGAGCCGAGAGTAAGGTCAGTGTTCGTGTTGCCATCCACAACTTTTGTCTGAGGCTGAGCCAGACTGTTCACAACCTTGGTGTTATATTTGACCCTGAAATGAGCTTCCGACCAATATCCGCAGCATAACTAAGACCGCCTATTTCCACCTCCGTAACATCGCCCGTCTCTGCCCTTGCCTCAGCTCATCCGCTGTTGAAGCCCTCGTCCATGCCTTGACTATGCCACTGTAATCCTGGCTGGCCTCCCACATTCTACCCTACATAAACTAGAGGTGATCCAAAACTCGACTGCCCATGTCCTAACTCACACCATGTCCTGCTCACCCATCACCCCTGTGCTCGCTGACCTACATTGGCTCCCGGTTAAGTAATGCCTCGATTTCAAAATTCACATCCTTGTTTTAAATCCCTTCATGGCCTCTTCTCTCCCTATCTCTGTGATCTCCTCCAGCCCCACAACCTCCCCCCCGAGACGTCTGCGCCCCTCTAATTCTGCCCTCTTGAGCATCCCTGATTATAATCACTCAGCCATCGGTGGCCGTGCCTTCTGTTGCCTGGGCCCCAAGCTCTGGAACTCCCTCCCTAAACCTCTCTGCCTCTCTACCTCTCTTTCCTCCTTCAAGACGCTCCTTAAAACCTCCCACTTTGACAAAGCTTTTAGTCACCTGCCCTAATTTCTACTTATGCAGCTCGGTGTCAAATTTTTATCATAATATTCCTGCGAAGCACCTTGGGATGTTTTGTTACGTTAAAGGTGCTATATAAATACCAGTTGTTGTTATCTATATGATACACCGGTGCTAATTCTAGCTCCATTCACTACCCGCTGTAGGTAGGAAAGGATTGTAAATTTCCCTTGGGCAATGTTTAGTATATCTGGTCCTAGATCGCCATCATGGTCCAGCACACATGCACTGGAAAATGTTTTAGCTGCAATTAATACCTTGGGTGATATTCTGAGATACCCACCTTCACTTATAATGGCAAGACAGTTCTGAGATCAATTTATAAAGATTCATCACCACTTGGAGTCTTTGTTCTTTATCAACTGATTTTATCAATGGCCACATTAATCACATCTCCACAGTTCCATTTATATTCACCTTAGGACAATGTGTGTAAGTGAGATTGATGAGAGAGCCTTTGAATTTGGAAACAAACTTGAAGGTGGAAACCACTGATCTTGTGTTACACAGCCTGAAGGTAAATTGCTTACACTGATTCAGATGGAATTTTCCCATTTTAAAGCAGAGTTGCTTCTTGCACAACTTCTCAAATGTTTTCCAACACACTTCAGTCTATAAGTTTAACCTTCACAGGTCACTGATCTGTTTCTATTTACTTGGGACCTCTGGGTTCCCTGAACCTGTTCTTCTGCAGAGCTCTGTATCATAACAAAGCTAATGAACAGCATTTGCATTGACCGCAACATTCATCAATCACTTGAGAAATACTGCCCACCTTCACCAAGAGCCATGATGTTGCCGATTTGGTCTGTTGAGAGTGTAAATGAGGTTTGGATATATCACTCCTAAATCAGCCTCAGGTTACACCTCGGAGGCTTTCAGAGTGTCAGTGATACTCACATTACTTCGTAGCCGGTGGCAATAAAATTATACAATTTCTTTGAAGCACATTTTTGTTACAAGACATGTTAAAAAACAATGAGACACTGTTTGGTTGTAGCTAATAACATAACAAGGTAAGCATTCAGATATGACACACTGTACACCAAACAGAATTAGATTGGCAGCTTGCGATTTGAGGGACATGTCAGTCCGACCAATGTGTTTTTATTAATCGGTGCGGAGGAATTAGAAAATACTGGTGGACGTTCGCTCCACCTTGCAGGGAGTTGTCAGTGCTTTATCTCACTAAACATGTTGGGAGTGCTTTTGCACAAAGGAAAGCTCATTGTATTCAGTCTGGTGTGTCCTGCCCTGTGGCACTTTATCCTGGTTTTAATGAGAATGGAGCAGGCTCTGTTAAAACCTTTCTCTCATTGGCAGCCAGCACAAGCCGTGTCACTCGCTGACACCCTGCTGAGCTCCCACTGATCTCACATGATGCGAAACTATTTATTTTTCCTGGGATTTATTCTGTAATCAGCTGGGATTGATTGAGAAGAAGAGTTTGTGAATAATTGGATTTAGGAATGAAAGAAATGGAAAGGCAGCGAGAAGATCTGGGTCACATTTATAGATCGCTGAGTATCAACCTCTTCAAATCTTGTTAAAAAAGAGATTTGCAGGTATTTACAGTCGGTTCTGTAAATTTAGCCAAGCGGTGGGTGTGTAAAGCCTGGCAGTCCAGCACTGGGATAGCCTGTGCCCAACCCATTGGTAAACTCGCGGACATCCCGGGCAGACCCCTTAAAACAGACACAGACCCTTCAAAATGGCCCATCCATTGGAGGTCCTCCTCACACCATGTGGTCCCGGTGAGCGGGGAACATGTCCGTACTCCGCAGTGACCGCTGTGGACGCTAACTCCAGCTACCTTTAAACTTACCAAAAAAACTCTTTCTGGGAGTGGGCGGATTGCGCTCCCTGACTGCGCAATCCTGGCGATCGCCCCTGCCCCGCATTACCCATTCGTAACCCTGCTGCCTCTCAACTTACCTGAAATTCATTTTTCTCCAAAAGTTGCAGAAGTTGTCCAATTGCAGAATGGCCTGCGACCTTTCTGTTCACAAGCAGGGCCGTCAGGAACCGAAAACAGGCCCAAAATAATTTCTGCACGTAGCTACACAAGAGCATTCACTTCAAATATAAAAGTGAAGGTCAGGGAGGTTAGTGAGAATACCTCCAATGCAATCCAAAGAAAACTGAATCAACATAACCTGCCACAGCTGTCTAATGGTGAGAAGTATCTGGGCTTTGATGTATGCCTGTGTACTGTTAGTATGTGAACACTTGGACTGAAATCCTTTGTCCTTACCACCTGAGAGGGCCTGTAGGATACCATTAAATATATCATAGAATTTCATGAAGTAAAACAATTTTAGGAAATTGCATTTATCCCATTTCGATATTAAAAAGCAAGACTTGCATTTATATAGCACCTTTCACAACCTCACCATGTCCCAAAGCACTTCACAGGATAATGAAGCACTTTTACTTTGGAGTGTAGTCACTGTTGTAACGTGGGAAATGCAGCAGCCAATTTGCAAGCTCCCACAAACAGCAATGTGATAATGAGCAGATAATCTATTTTAGGTGATGTTGATTGAGGGATAAATATTGGCCAGGACACTGAACAGAACTCTCCTGCTCTATTGTATAGTGCCATTTGATCTTTTACGTCCACATGAGAGAGCAGACAGTTTAAGATCTCATCTGAATGACGGCACCTCTGACAGTGCAGCACTCCCTCAGCACTGCACTGGAGTGTTGGCATGGATTTATGTGCTCAAGTCTCTGGAGTGGGACTTGAACCCACAACCGTCTGACTCAGAGGTGAGAGTGCTGCCCACTGAGTCACAGCTTTTCACATCACTTCAGGATGATTTGTTTCTGATGTACAAAGCCTTATCTGTGCTCTGTTTACGATGTGCTGCTACACATCACAATGCCTATTATTCTTATTCAAGTTTCTGCACTTAGCTGGGACATCATCATCATCATCATAGGCAGTCCCTCGGAATTGAGGAAGACTTGCTTCCACTCTAAAAGTGAGTTCTCAGGTGACTGTACAGTCCAATGCGGGAATTACAGTCTCTGTCACAGGTGGGACAGACAGTGGTTGAAGGAAAGGGTGGGTGGGGAGTCTGGTTTGCCGCACGCTCCTTCCGCTGCCTGCGCTTGGTTTCTGCATGCTCTCGGCGACGAGACTCGAGGTGCTCAGCGCCCTCCCGGATGCTCTTCCTCCACTTAGGGTGGTCTTTGGCCTGGGACTCCCAGGTGTCGGTGGGGATGTTGCACTTTATCAGGGAGGCTTTGAGGGTGTCCTTGAAACGTTTCCTCTGCCCACCTGGGACTTGCTTGCCCAGTAGGAGTTCCGAGTAGAGCGCTTGCTTTGGGAGTCTGGTGTCAGGCATACGAACAATGTGGTCTGCCCAATGGAGCTGGTCGAGTGTGGTCAGTGCTTCAATCCTGGGAATGCTGGGAAAGAAATCCGACAACAGTCCTTGAGTGCATCTTCTGGCAAGCAGCTCAAGGGAATTGGCATTGACAGAGGATTATGAAACAGTTTACCGACTGTGTGCCCTGTCAGATACAGATGATGCACACTGTGAGGGAAAGGGCAGAAAAATGAACACAACTTAAAGTTATATTTATCGTAAGCTGATTCCTAAGCAGGAGAAATTGGCATCACACAGTATTTCTGGCCTGCTGTGCTGCAATACAACACTTAAATTATTTATAGTAACTTGTGGCTCAGTAGAATAAGCACCGAAGAGCACATGGGGTTGGATTGTGTGTAATACCGATCGCTTTCCCAGCACAAGTTGAAGGAAAAGAAAAACGGTGCAGCATATATCGATTTTTTTTTTTGCATCGAGTACTTTACCTGAGCCTGGTGTACAGAAACAACAAACACAGCAAGATTTTTCAAACATCGCTGGTTTGCCATATTCCCTTTCATGTTTAAAGGGAGGGGCATATAGTAAAAACAGCAACTCTGCTTATTTGATTTCACCCGTGTGGATTGAAATTGTGTCTCTTTGTTTCAGCCACTGCTCCTCCTGCAATTCTGGCCCTCGGCTTTTTAATTGTTGTGTTGTTTCTGTTTCAATGTGACTGAGACAAGGAAAGCTGGGCGAGAAAGTCCCTGCTAGTCACACAATAAACTGCAGCAGTCAAATCAATCCCGGATACAGTCGGCAGCCAATTTATAGATTTCAAAACGGACGGGATTTTATGATTAATAGGAGACTGGGAGTGCTGAAGAAAGATGGCTCTCGAACTGACGTGAGATTATGTTGGAAACAGTAAATGGGGTTTTATTATTCTATATGTTTCTACTTCCCATTGATCACAACAATGGTGGTTTAAATATAAATTGGAAATTAATCCTCATCTTTGATTCTTTGTCTTTCGTAAGTTTGATTCAGGAAGGTAGGGGGGAAGATTGGCTCTGTGTAATCAAATCATGAATTATGATGTAGCAAAAAATACTCTTTGCTATTATGGTGCAACATAATGGCAATTTGATCATTTTCATTCAACACCAATGATAGCATATTCACAACATGAGCTTTATAGGGCGGTTTTCACCCACATCTCAACAATCACTTTCCTTCGGGCACAATGCAATGGGTACAAGCAAATCTCCAATACCTGGCCCAAGGACTCTCCCAATGTGAGTGTGGGTAAAGTCTACTTTATTAAGAAACTTAAAATCATTAGCTTTATTCATGCGTGTCTTTTGTAAAATCAGCTTTCAAAATGGAAGAGGAGGGATGATTTCCTGTTGTGTTATCTGTAACAACGTAGTAAACATGTTACTTATAAATGAATTTACAATTTAATTACACATAGCCACCTTCCCACATCTGTGAATCAAGCTGACTACAATAAGTCCAGAGCAATAATATCGTAGAATTATGAAATTTTACAGCACAGAAGTGGGGTTGGCCATTTAGGACTGAGATGAGGAATTTCTTCACTCAGAGAGTGGTGAATCTTTGGAATTCTCTGCCCCAGAGGCCTGTAGAGGCTCAGTCATGGAGTATATTCAAGACAAAGACCGATGGATTTTTGGATATTAAGGGAATCCAGGGATATGGGGATATGCAGGATGGTGGAGTTGAAGTCAAAGATCAGCCAGGATCTCATTGAATGATGGAGCAGGCTCGAGGGGTCTAATTCTTATGTTCTTATGAAACCATTTTCCCATTGTGCTCTGACTTTCTGAAAGAACTATTCATTTAATCTCTTTCCTCTGCCATTTGCTCATGCTCTTTATTAATTTGTCTTTTTCAAAAGTTTATCAGCTTAATTTCAAAACTATTGTAGATTCTGCTTCCTGTTTCTGACGGTAATCCATGCCTTCACAACCCTCTGTGGAACCAATTCTTCTATCCTCCTTTTGGGGATGAGATTTAATTGATGCACTCGAGTTACTGGTCACTGAGCGGTGGAAATCCTTCCTCCCATTTATCTTATCAAAATGCCTCATAGTTATAAACATCTTGATTAGATTTCCTCTTAACTTCCTCTGCACTGGTGAAAAAAGCTGCATTTTTTTCTAGTCTCTCCACATAACTAAAGTTTTCCATTCCTGCTTTATCTCCTGTGTACCCGCTCTATGGCCTTGAGATACTTCCTAAAGTAGACCACCCAAAACTGGACCCAGTGTTCCAAGTGCCGCCCAACCAATGATTTGGATAGTTTCCGCTCTTTGCTATCCCACCCTCAGACCTGAGGCCCTCATGTGGTTCTTCCCTACAACTTTATCAACTTCTCTTCCCATTGCTTTCAAATTCATTTTAAATCACCATTGCTGAGGGTTGAAATTGATTTCCCTTAAATTGACTGAGGAAATATTGATCCAACACTGAGCCCTTTTAAATAATAGTTTGCTGGCCTGAGTATTCAGAGTATACTGCTCTCTTAAAGAGCCTTCCTTGAAGTTTCACAGTATCAGCTGTGGCTCAGTGGGCAGCACACTTGCTTCTGAGTTAGGAGGTTGTGGGCTCAAGTCTCACTCCAGAGACTTGAGCACAAAAATCTAGGCTGACACTCCAGTGCAGTGCTGAGGGAATGCCATACTGTCAGAGGTGCACTCTTTCAGATGAGACATTAAACCGAGGCCCCGTCTGCTCTCTCAGGTGGATGTAAAAGATCCCATGGCACTATTTTGAAGAAGAGCAGGGGAGTTATCCCCGGTGTCCTGGCTTTTATCCCGCAATCAACATCACTAAACCAGATTATCTGGTCATTATCACATTGCTGTTTGTGGGAGCTTGCTGTGCACAAATTGGCTGCTGTGTTTCCCTATATTACAACAGTGCCTACACTTTAAAAGAACTTCATTGGTTGTAAAGCGCTTTTGAGGTGGTCGTGAAAGGCGCTATATAAATGCAAGTTTTTCTTCTTTCTTGAAAAAAATAAATGTTATTCTAAAGTGCTGCATTTTAAAAAGCCACCAGACGATGTATTTTGATTCTGTAGGTTACAAACAACCGTCACTAAGTTGGTTGTAATGAGAATGAAATAGCATCACATACTTGAACTAAACTGTTTGCAAACTGTGGGAACAGATGGGATTCTTTTCAGTCTGAGGCACTCACCTATGAACAATAGCGTTTCTAACTTCAGTGACTCAGTTTCTGTGTCAATCCTATAATTAGGGATTGTGATAAGGATGAGTACCCAGGAATGCAGTCTGTGGTCATCTGGAGCAGATCTGATCCTTGTTGATCTCATCCTCTTAAGAATATGACCTTTGCCAATTCCAGCCATGATCCATTTACAGTGCTTGCAGCTGCTGCCACTCGCTCCGCCAATTCTTTCAATACTGAGCTTTTAAAATAATTAAGTATCTTAAAACACTTCTAGTTCGATTGACCCAAGTTATCAAAACCCTATCAGCGATCTTCAAACTTCAGTTTGTTTTTAAAAAGCAATTTTTGTAGAATTGAGTTTTGAATCGATGGGAGAGAGAGGTGACCTAATAATCCAGTAAGTACTTAGCTCCCGACCATCAAGTTACAAATATTAATCCCAGGCCGTCCCATCACTCAGACTCGCTTGCCTCAGTTGGATTAAATACATATGTTTCCAGAGAGGCACCAGATGGAGGGCCAAGGGGAAGTGAAAAGCTTCATCTGGAGACAGAGAAAGGAAGGGGAGAAGAATTGGGAGTGTCCAACATTGTTACTTCAGTCATAGTCAATCAGAACAGACATTAACAGCCCGCGAGGTCAGTATTGGTGTAGAGCATCGCATTCTCCAGTAATATGGGTTAAATATAGGGGAATGGTAGCATAATGCTTATGTTACTGGACAGTAATCCAGAAGCCTGGACTAATGATTCCGAGACATGAGTTAAAATCCCACCATGGCAGCTGGGGAATTTAAATTCAGTTAATTAAATAAATCTGGAATTAAAAAAAAAAAAACAAGTATCAGTAATGGTGACCATGAAACTACTGTATTGTTGTAAAAACCCATCTGGTTCGCTAATGGAAATTTGCCATCCTTACCGGTCTTGGAGCTGAGCCCAAGATCAGATCAGCCAAGATCTTATTAAATGGTGGAGCAGGCTCGAGGGGCCAAATGTTCGACTCCTGCTCCTATTTCTCATGTTGGACAGGTTAGATGCAGGAAGAATGTTCCCGATGTTGGGGAAGTCCAGAACCAGGGGACACAGTCTAAGGATAAGGGGTAAGCCATTTAGGATCGAGATGAGGAGAAACTTCTTCACTCAGAGAGTTGTGAGCATGTGGAATTCTCTACCACAGAAAGTTGTTGAGGCCAGTTCGTTAGATATATTTAAAAGGGAGTTAGATGTGTCCCTTACGGCTAAAGGTGTATGGAGAGAAAGCAGAAATGGGGTACTGAAGTACATGATCAGCCCATGATCATATTGAATGGTGGTGCAGGCTCGAAGGGCCGAATGGCCTAATCCTGCACCTATTTTCTATGTTTCTAAGTTTCTTATGTCTGACTGATATGTGACTCCAGACCCACTTAACTGCCCTCTGAAATGGTCTAGCAATCCACTCAATTGAACCAAACCATGAGACAAAGTCAGCACTGTGGGAGACACTCACCACATGGACTGCAGCGGTTCAAGAAGGCGGCTCACCACCACCTTCTCAAGGGGCAATTAGGGATGGGCAATAAATGCCTGCCTTGCCAGCGACGCCCACATCCCATGAACGAATAAATAAAAAAGAAAATAAGCTGACAGAAACTGGGAAGAATTAAAAGTATAAAAGTAGATAGGAATTAGTCCTAGATTATTTTAGATAGCCCCAAATGTTGGGTATAACGGGCAGTGATTTGCTGTCACCTGGTTTACACTATTGTCCAAAGTCAAACATACTCCCATGCACCTGCGTTTCTTGTTTCCATTAGTGAAAAGGATAGATTATTTAATAAGTCAACAATCTGTTTGTACTGCAGAGTAAAATCGGCTCCCCATGCAATGGTGGTTTGATGTCAAACCAAAAGGAAATGTCAAAAGGAAAAGTTAGCATTTCCCGATGTGGACCGTGTAATTAACAGTAAATTACTTTGTATGTATTATAAAACATCTGTCTAATGTTTTAGGGCTGAGTGATGCAGGGTGTTACAGAATGTTCCATTCACTGCTGGGACGTGGGTCTAAACCCGACCTAGACTGATGTGATAAACACCTTTATCTTTGCTGTAAGGATTCTATGCAGCATGAATTTAGACAGTTCCAGCCCACTTGGCACAAAACTGACCATAACTTTCCCCCTCAAACAGCTGGTGAGACTGGGTCAGCTGAAAAAATAAAGACTGAGATAGACAGATATTTGTTAGGTAAGGGTATTCAGGGGTATGGAGCAAAGGTGGGCACATGGAGTTGTGGTGCAGATCAGCCATAATCTAATAGAAAAAAAGAAAGACTTGCATTTGTATAGCGCCTTTCACGACCACCGGACATCCCAAAGTGCTTCACAGCCAATGAAGTACTTTTGAAGTGTAGTCACTGCTGTAATGTGGGAAACGCGGCAGCCAATTTGCACACAGCAAGCTCCCACAAACAGCAATGTGATAATGACCAGATAATCTTTCTTTAATGATGTTGATTGAGGGATAAATATTGGCTCCAGGACACCGGGGATAACCCCTCTGCTCCTCTTCGAAATAGTGCCATGGAATCTTTTATCTCTACCTGAGAGAGCAGACGGGGCCTCGGTTTAATGTCTCGACTGAAAGACAGCACCTCCAACAATGCAGCGCTCCCTCAGCACTGACCCTCCAACAGTGCAGCGCTCCCTCAGTACTGCCCCTCCGACAGTGCAGCGCTCCCTCAGTACTGCCCCTCCGACAGTGCATCGCTCCCTCAGTACTGCCCCTCCGACAGTGTAGCACTCCCTCAGTACTGCCCCTCCGACAGTGCAGCACTCCCTCAGTACTGCACTGGAGTGTCAGCCTGGATTATTGTGCGTGAGTCTCTCGAGTTGAATGGTGAAAATGGCCCAAGGGACTGTATAGCTTACTCCTGTTCTTTCGTTGCTATAATTCAACATTAAGTAGCACTGCATTGCCGTTTCAGAGGCTATACCGATGACTGTTGCTGGAAATAGAAATGGTGCAGTAGGATACTCTTTCAAAGCCTGTATTGGAGTAACATGTTGGGATGGTACAGAGAGGCATCACTCTGCATCCACCTCATGCTACACCTGACTTAAGTATTATCCAAAATGTAAAGGAATATTCAGCAATGTTAGCACTGCATGGAAATATTCGACCTACATTACAACAATGACTACACTCCAAAAGTAATTCATTGGCTGTCAAGCGCTTTGCGATGTCTGGTGGTCATGAAAGGCGCTATACAAAAGCAAGCCTTTCTTTCTAACTGCAACCAAAAGTGCAGCAACCTGTTCAAATAATACTTGATTTAGATGAAAATTTTAATTAATAGACACAACATAACTTCAGTTAACTGCAAAGTGACACAGTGTTTCGGTGTGATAACACGGCATCTAACAGCGTGGTAAGAAGCACATTTATACCTGTGATTTGCCACATGAGGAGTTCTCGGCAGTGGTGTTGTGTGCACTGTGCCTGCACGGCGGGAGATAACCAGCACATGCTCCGACTTCCTGAGAGGCAGACTGGAGCTCAGCCACCCACTGCCGGCTGGCTAAACAGCTCCTATTTATTTACAGATAATTCTGTGCCGTGGAGAGAACTCAAAGTAACATGTGACACTTCGACACACACTACTGATAAAATACCCTTCAGAACTGTTCTAGCGGGAGGCGTGAACCTGGCTGAGTGGCCATTAGTAGTGGTCACACTGTGGGTCGTACTTGATCAGTAACAGGAGGTTCCCCCATTAGAAAGAGGCAGAACTCTGAGGGAATGTTGTCGCTGGCCTGTTCTCACACATTCCCTCTTGGACGGTTTCAGAGAGGCGGAGCACACAGCGGTGGCAGAAAATGACCAATAAAACACGAGATAAAGGGTACCTTTTTACAAACAATCACATCTTACCCCCTCTGCCAGAATTGGATTGAATGAAGAAATAGTGAACCTGCAATTATATAGCAGGATGTCCTCAAACTTTTCACTATCAATGAATTACTTTCGAAGTGTAGTCATTGTTTTGTAAACAAACGCAACAGCCAATTTGCGCACAGCAAGGTTCCACAAATAGCAATGACGATAAATGATCAGATAATCTGTTTCCCTCACCACCCCTTCCCTCAACGACTGTTTGTCCCACTTGTGACAGAGTCTGTGGCTCTCGTATTGGACTGTTCAGCCACCGAAGGACTCATTTTTCGAGTGGAAGCAAGTCTTCCTCGATTCCGAGTCACTGCCTATGATGATGATGAATTGTTTGGGTGGTGTAGGGTGTGGATGAATGTTGGTCAGGGAGGCATGGGGCCTTTACATCCACCTGAACAGGCCAACAGGGCCTTGGTTTAATGGTTCATGTCACGGACGAGATTAAATGTGGAATGAAAACAAGCCATTCTGCTCATCAAGGCCACATCTTCCGAGTACATTGTACTCTATCACAGCCCCTATCCCAACAACTGGGGAAAGTTCTAAGTAAGTAGTCTCTGATCCTCAGAAAGTATTCAACCAAGACCCAAGATTATAAAAACAGAAAATGCTGGAAATCTCAGCGGGTCAGGCAGCATTTGTGGTGAGAAAAACAGAGTTAACCTTTCGAGTCAATGATCCTTTGTCAGAACTGGCGAATGTTCGAAAGGAGCAGATTCTTAAGGAGCACTGAAAGGGGAAGAGGAGGAAAGGTCTGTGACAGGGGGGAAGGCAGGAGAGATTAGAGAGACAAACAGGATGATGGGCCGAATTTAAATGGTAATGGCAGAAGTTAGAAAAAGGTTAATCTGGGTAGGGTTTAAATGGCGGAATAATGACCAGCTGCCATTGGAGACAGAGAGAAAAATCCCCATAAGATTGGGTGGGGGGGGGCGGGGGCAGACACGGGGGGCGGGGGCGTTGGTGGGAAGCGAGGCAAAGATGGCCAGAGGTTATGGTCTGAAATTGTTGAACTCGATGTTGGGTCCAGGAGGCTGTAAAGTGCCTAAACAAAAGATGAGGTGCTGTTTCTCGAGCTGCGTTGAACTTCATTGGAACAGTGTAGGAGGCCGAGGGCGGAGAGGTCAGAGTGGGAGTGGAGCGGGGAATTAAAGACCGAGATTATGTATTTTTACCAATATTCAACTAGAATCACAGAATCATCATTGAATAGTTACAACACAGAAGGAGGCCATTTAGCCCGTCGAGCCCATGCTGGCTGTATTCACCTCAGCCAGTCCCCCTCCCCCGCCCTTTCCCCGTAGTCCTGCAAATTTTCCCTTCAGATACTTATCCAACTCCCTTTGAAAGCCACGATTGAGTCTGTCTCCACCACCCTCTCAGGCAGTGCATTCCAGATCCGAACCACTCGCTGCGTAGAAACGTTTTTTCTCTTGTCGCCTTTGGTTCTTCTGCCAATCGCCTTAAATCTGTGTCCTCTGTTTCTTGACCCTTCCACCAATGGGAACAGTTTCTCTCGATCTCCTCTGTCCAGACCCCTCATGATTTTGAACATCTCGATCAAATCTCCTCTCAACCTTCTCTGCTCCAAGGAGAACAACCCCAGCTTCTCCAGTCTCTCCACGTCACTGAAGTCCTTCATCCCTGGAACCATTCTGCTCTGGCCGATAACTTTCCAAATACAATAACTATCCCCTCTCTCCATGAGTTAAAGAAATGCACCCCTAACACTCCTGTGGCCTGCCTTGGGATGTGATCCTATTTAGTGGCACTATATAAAGGCAAGTTGTTGTTCTATTCTGTGTAAAGCTAAAGAAAATGATTTGACAGATCTGCCATTATAAACCACAACATGCAGATATAAGGATTTTGCTTTAAGTGTATGCACCGGGGGAAGAACATCCTGCTGTGTTCAGAGCTCTCCGGGGCTATAACCAGAATTCAGCAGCAAGGTCTTGTTTGTTCTGTTTGGTGAATATAACAGTGCTTTTGATAGATGCTATGAATTTAAGTGATTATGTAACTTCCTCTGTTTTAGTTTCAGTACATTATAGATAAATAAAATCCAATCGTGCAATAGATTTCGGCTTTTGTGATTGGCTGAGCAGTCATAACTTTAACGTGATGAGTTTTCCCAGGAGTGCGAGTGGGTGTGGGAGCAGGGTCAGGATCAGGCTGCTTCCAGATGTGGGAAAGGATGAAGGGAGCAGGATTGTAGCGGGGACCGTCAGCTACTGAAGGCCTTGGTGTTATGGAGGCAAATCAGCTTAGGCTCCCAGTCGTAACGACAGGAAATATCAGAGTTTCCAGAAGTCTCTATTGTCGGTTTACATTTCTGGGCAGTGTTTCCTCAAGTGAGTGGGTCCAGTGATCCCATTACTATCGGAAGTCTTTTCATTTTCTAGAAAAACTTTGCAAGGAACAATGTGAAGAAAAATAGGAAAGGCCAAGTATCTCCGATCATATAAAAGAGAGGTGGTCTCGATTTGGGTCTTTGCCACACAAGGGGTGGGCAGTGGGTGCAGCAATCACAACACCAACTTTGAGCGAGTGACCCAAACTATTCAGATGGTTGCACCTCATGTACCTTCAATTGGCAAGCTGCCCCATTTGAGCACTGATAGGGTGGGAAATCCTGTGACCAGGATGCATATTTAAAACAAGTCTGCACCTCTTAAATATGAGGTGCTTCTTCCAGTCATAGTTCATGGGAGGCGTAATTTTCAAACACTCAAGCAAGTGTCAACTGCTGGGGCTCCCCCTTGTCTGACATGGTTCTGGGGCAAGTGAGGGCCAGGAATAAGGTCCTCTATCCTTCTGATGGGAGCCCAGCCAAATGAGTCAGTAGGCACGAAGAGAGATTGCAGAGCATGTCGACGGCTGCCGGACTACTCCAGTGGTCTGCTCATTAATGACTCACTAGGACCCATGGTTCACGCTGTATCGCAGTTCAGCCAGCGAACATGGGTTTTGAAGAGGTGCCATGAGCCCTTGTCCCCAAGCAGCCAGCCTCTGGCTTTCTGTGCAGTGTCAACATGTGTGTGTGGCGGGGGGAGGGGGCGGGGGGATTGGAGGACAGGCACAGAATGAAGATATCATGAAGGCAACGAGGAAAGTGAGCAGGATCTGCATGATGTGCTGGTGGTGCTCACGCAGCTGGGCATTCGCGGAGTGAAAACCCTCTCAGTTGATGATGATCATCGCTGCCTCGTTGACAGGAGCCTCGTTGGCAGGAGCCTCGTTGGCAGGAGCACTGATGGCGACAGGGATGTGGCCAATGACACCACGGACGTTGGCAGAGCCTGCAAAATGTGCAAAGCTCAGAGCCCCGTTGGTTCTGGTTGTCCATGGGGAAAGTGATGGATTGATGAAATTGATTTCTTTAGCAAATAGAGCATCAGCCAATGGCTGGCCGACTGACTTATATTTCTGGTCTATCCTGTTCCAGTCTGGAATGAGTTGGAGGCTAAAAAAAGCTAAGAGCTGCTGTGCCGTTGATGGCACCAGGCAACGCATTGGCAGCTGTGGTGGAGGGATGCAGGGCTTATTGTAAGGAGCGACACAGGTCTCCAACATCCTCCCTGGAGAAGCACACCCTCCTTACACACCACTCCTCAAAAAGCCGGAGGTGGGCAACTACGGGCCATATAGGCAGGGTGAGCAGATCTGGCCCTCGGTGGAGCCCCTGCAGTTCCGACTGCCACTTCCTGAGATCCTCCCCCATTACTGCTCCATCCAGAATGGAATGGCCAAAACGATTCCCGCCTTCTGTCGCAGCCAGGAACTCCTCGTGTTTCCTGAAGATAGTACAGCAACTACAGACAAAAGTCTGGCAAAACGAGAGGCACAGTAGTGCAAGCAAGACGGTGCCTAAACCATTCCAGTGACCTAACTATGGAAATAGAGCTGACACTGGCCACTTCTGGCCTTCCAACCATCACTACTGTCCGGGTGAAACATCATCATCATCAAAGGCAGTCCCTCGGAATCGAGGAAGACTTGCTTCCACTCTAAAAGTGAGTTTTCAGGTGACTGAACAGTCCAATACGTGAATTACAGTCTCTGTCACAGGTGGGACAGATAGTCATTGAGGGAAGGGGAGGGTGGGACTGGTTTGCCGCACGCTCCTTCCGCTGCCTGCGCTTGCTTTCTGCATGCTCTCGGCGACGAGACTCGAGGCGCTCAACGCCCTCCCGGATGCTCTTCCTCCACTTAGGGCGGTCTTTGGCCAGGGACTCCCAGGTGTCAGTGGGGATGTTGCACTTTATCAGAGAGGCTTTGAGGGTGTCCTTGTAACGTTTCCTCTGCCCATCTTTGACTCGTTTGCCGTGAAGGAGCTCCGAGTAGAGCGGGTGAAGCACTGAATGGCGGCCCCGCTGATTGGGACCAAAGTAGCACCAGTGTGCTAAATACATCATAAGACCCCAAATTGCATAAAGTAAGGAAGGTCCCGCCTGGTGCCAAGTAGATGCCTGCATTGAGGCCAGCTGAAACATCGATTTGTGCGGGAAGTCAGCGAAACGTTTATTTTCACGATTTCTGTCTCCCTCCCACCCCATTTATACTGAATACTGGGAGGGTGGGCAGATAATAAGGCTTTGCTACCCCAATGTCAGCTCCCTACCTCCAGCTCTTACTGTAAGGCGATCCTTGTGGGGAGTGGCGCTCTCGGCTTCACAGACTGTGGGAGCGGTTCTTGTGAGTGAGGGCCAGACACTTGGGAAGTTTCCTGTAGATTTCCAGCAGTGCTGGTATCCGGTTAGCAACTGAGTTAATCAGATTGTGCGGAGGCTGTTTATCACGGGGGTTCTTCATTGTAAGAACCCCTTTATTTTTAGCAGGGCAGGGTCCATACTCGGAGCCCAAGCCCTGGCCCACACTTTGTCGGCTGAGTAATATCCTTTAATAAATAGTAATGATTTAGAAAGGAGGGGATTTTGGAGTGTAAAACAACAGGCAGATTGCAGCAGCCAATGAAAACCAACTCTGGCTTCAAGAGGCAGATCAGTCTGCAGCTGGGCTAAATATTGTTTCACTATTTAAAGTCAGAGCCAAGCCCCGTGCAGGCAAAATTCATGGAGTGCTACAACAACAACTTGTATTTATATAGCGCCTTTAACATAGTAAAATGTCCCAAGGTGCTTCACAGGAGCGTGATCAGACAAAATTTGATACTGAGTCACATGGGGAGTTATTAGGAAAGGTGACCAAAAGCTTGGTCAAAGAGGGAGGTTTTAAGGAGGAAAGAGAGGTAGAGAGACAGAGAGGTTTAGGAAGGGAATTCCAGAGTTTAGGGCCCAGGCAATGGAAGGCACGGCCACCAATAAGGGAGCGATGGAAATTGGGGATGCTCATGAGGCCAGAATTGGAGGAGGTTACAGAGATAGGGAGGGTTGTAGTGCTGGAGGAGGATACAGAGATAGGGAGGGTGTCGGGCTAGAGGAGGTAACAGAGATAGGGAGGGTTGTAGGGCAAGAAGAGGTTACAGAGATGGGGGGGTTGTAGGGTCTTGAGGAGGTTACAGAGATAGGGAGGGGTGTAGGGACGCGAGGAGGTTACAGAGATACGGAGGGGCTGGAGGAGGTTACAGAGGTAGGGAGGGGTGTAGGGGCTGGAGGAGGTTACAGAGATAGGGAGTGGTGTAGGGGCTGGAGGAGGTTACAGAGATAGGGAGGGGTATAGGCGGAGAGGAGGTTACAGAGATAGGGAGGGGTGTAGGGACTGGAGGAGGTTACAGAGATAGGGAGGGGTATAGGCGGAGAGGAGGTTACAGAGATAGGGAGGGGTATAGGCGGAGAGGAGGTTACAGAGATAGGGAGGCGTGTAGGGGGCTGGAGGAGGTTACAGAGATAGGGAGGGCTGTAGGGCAGGAGGAGGTTACAAGGTTACAGAGATAGGGAGGAGTGTAGGGGCTGGAGGAGGTTACGAAGATAGGGAGGGGTGTAAGAGCTGCAGGAGGTTTCAGAGATAGGGAGGGTGTGGGGCTGGAGGAGGTTATAGAGATAGGGACGGGTGTAGGGGCTGGATGAGGTTTCAGAGATAGGTAGGGGCGTAGGGGCTGGAGGAGGTTACAGAGATATGGAGGGGGGTAGGAGCTGGAGGAGGTTACCGAGATAGGGAGAGGTGTAGGTGCTGTAGGAGGTTACAGAGATAGGGAGGGGGGTAGGAGCTGGAGGAGGTTACCGAGATAGGGAGGGGTGTAGGTGCTGTAGGAGGTTACAGAGATATGGAGGGGTGTAGGGGCTGGAGGAGGTTACCGAGATAGGGAGGGGTGTAGGTGCTGTAGGAGGATACAGAGATAGGGAGGGGGGTAGGTGCTGGAGGAGGTTACAGAGATAGGGAGGGGTGTAGGGGCTGGAGGAGGTTACAGAGATAGGGAGGGGTGTAGGGGCTGTAGGAGGTTACAGAGATAGGCACACATACTGACAGTATCTGTACTGTAGGGTGTACACTCACGTCGCACAATTTTAAGTTCTCACAGAACATACCATCCCAAAAATAACTGGAATGGATTTGAACGATCCCTGAACCTGGGATGTGAACAGGATGTATGGCAGGATGTGGGGGCCGACTGAAAAAGCAACCACCTACAGGACAGCTGAACTCAACAGATTGGTTCTCCACAAAGCACCAGGTCTGCTGTGTGGCCTTTATTTTGCCCCCAGTGCAGGTCACACGAGATGTGAAGATGGTTCTGTCACTGCCTAATTGAGATTGTACTGAGGTTTCTCTTAATCTACTCAACCCTTTGACGTTCTGTTAGCCTGAGGGAGGGGCTCTCATCCTGTGAAATCTCCCTGTTTCTGCCCGTCACACATCGACATCTCTGAGAATCGGGTCGTTCTAATCTGTGTGGGTTTGGAGGGGAAATCACAGCTTCATCCCTCAGTAGTGAGACTGGCGGGGAGGTGTTACTCGGGCTTTAAAAGACTGGCATTGGTCAAAATCTGGAGCATTTCCTAGTTATTAGCAACACCAGCATAGCTCCTGTCATTGGCTGAATTTTCGGCTTTGCTCATTTCGGGGCGGTAACGTTTGCGCCTCATTCAGCAAAACTGGGCAGCTGGGCCCTGAGTGTGGGGCGGGGCCCTGAGTGTGGGGCGGGGCCCTGAGTGGAGTGTGGGGCGGTGCGGGGCGGGGTCCTGAGTGTGGGGCGGGGCCCTGAGTGTGGGGCGGGGCCCTGAGTGTGGGGCGGGGCACTAAGGGAGGCGTTGTACGCCTCTCTCAGGGCGCTAGGCCGGCTGAGCATGGGGACGTCCCGAGCTAAACAGCCGGCCTCAGATCACCTTGAGAGAGGCCTGGAGAGAGAAAACCCCCCACCAAAAACATTCCCAATACGTAACTCACACCACCACAATATAAATCTCAATAAATATAAACTAAAAACCAATCCCACTTTCCCGAGGTCGACATTACTGACCTCACTGTGACCGCGACAGCTCGAAGCGCTTGCTTTCCCAGGTGGTCCCACTAGGGGGTGCTCTATGGATCGGGCGGGAGACTGAAATCGATCTGGTGTTGCAAGCAGGGGCGTTGTACACTGGCTCGCCTCTCCCGGGCGGCAATGCTCCGTGCCCCGCCGAGACTGGCCCCGAAAACCCCGGTGGGGCGCAGAAAGCTGGCCGCCCGCCCAGGAGAGCTCACCGCCGACATTGCCGTCCCTCTGGGGTGAAAACAGAGGCGGCAACGAGCCGAAAATCCGGCCCCAAGGATCCAAAAATAACTGAGCCGAATACCTCGATCAGATATTCATGGAATTCTCGTATTACTGTTGCTGACAGCCTGAGGAATTGTTTTTTGTCAGGCAGGCCTCCAGATCCTGAAAGGCCATGGGAGAGCCTTTGGCTGAAGACCGTTTGGAATAAATGTAATCTCAGTCAGTGAATTAAAAAGCATATCATTTTGCTAAGTAGTCATAAAGCGAGTGATGATTTAATGAAGGGTTATGGGGAGTGTAAACATCACACTGCTTCCACATGTGCATTCAGCCAAGTATTTACAGGGAGAACAAAGCCTCCTCAACAGAAATGTAATCCAGCACAAGAATAGTATCAATTTTCAGAAATACTCTGCAGTTTTTTGTACTTTGCACAGTTGGTACTGTTTATTATCCTGGACTCAAACTATAATTGCAGCCACTCGTGGAGTGACCAGACCGGGCCATTGTTTATTTTTAATGCTCAGTCATATCTTGAATAAAGTTGGGCAGGAATTAAACAATAATCTTTCACAAATAATCTTCTTGTCATATTAGGACAGGAATAAGAAAATAAAAGCTGCAATTTGAATTCTAAAATGCACTGGTGAATTCACTGGACATTGCTGACATCGCTGAGGTGTGTATGTATGCACATTATGTCATAGATCGCTCATAAACTTCAGTGAAGGATTGCATGTGGTTCCTAAGACGTGGTGATACTAAAAGTATCCCAGTGATTGACAAGCCTGGGAGGAACCTCTGCTCAGGGTCACTGCGCTGCGGGGCCACATTGCATGATCTGTGCTGCACTGCGGGGCCACATTGCATGATCTGTGCTGCACTGCAGGGCCTCATTGCATGATCTGTGCTGCACTGCGGGGTCACATTGCATGATCTGTGCTGCACTGCGGGGCCACATTGCATGATCTGCGGGATCCCTGCATGATCTGTGCTGCACTGCAGGGCCTCATTGCATGATCTGTGCTGCACTGCAGGGCCTCTGCATGATCTGTGCTGCACTGCAGGGCCACATTGCATGATCTGTGCTGCACTGTGCGGCCACATTGCATGATCTGTGCTACACTGCAGGGTCTCTGCATGATCTGTGCTACACTGCGGGGCCACATTGCATGATCTGTGCTGCACTGTGCGGCCACATTGCATGATCTGTGCTACACTGCGGGGCCACATTGCATGATCTGTGCTACACTGCAGGGTCTCTGCATGATCTGTGCTACACTGCGGGGCCACATTGCATGATCTGTGCTGTACTGCAGGGTCTTTGCATGATCTGTGCTACACTGCGGGGTCACATTGCATTATTGGTGCTGCACTGCAGGGTCTCTGCATGATCTGTGCTGCACTGCAGGGTCACTGCATGATCTGTGCTGCACTGCAGGGTCTCTGCATGATCTGTGCTGCACTGCATGGTCTCTGCATGATCTGTGCTGCACTGCAGGGTCTCTGCATGATCTGTGCTGCACTGTGCGGCCACATTGCATGATCTGTGCTGCACTGCAGGGCCACATTGCATGATCTGTGCTGCTTATCTCGTCCAGTCTCCCTGGGCAGTTCGCAGTTTCATGCCTTCCAACAAACTGGACCTGTATTAAACTTCTCAGGGGTAAGTTAGTTTGTACAAGTTTCGACACAGATGGAGCTTCATCAAATGTGTGTGGCAGGAAGGGGTATTTGCTCTTCCTTGTGGAAGTGTGCATCAGCAAAGCCTTCGGATGATAGTCTGTAGTTTTCGGGCTATTATTGAGGCAATGGGTTTTCATTCTGGTCTGATTTGGTCCTTTGTCTCTTTAGACGTAGGTTACACTTTGATAAAATATTGTCATTTTAGTTGTACATCTAACAACTTATATTGCCATTAATGACACACCCATTCTGTGACAGCTCCCTGTGCAGTGGGGCCTGCCTGTTTCCGGGCCTGATTTATCGTCCTTGCTGCCGCGTTGATGTCACTTTGGAGCAGGCAATACTTTGTCTCTGGAATGGCTGAAGATAATATTGGCGCAGTCTGGGTCTGTGTCTATATTCTGCAATCTTTGCTCTATTTATACTGCACAGGAGCAGACTGCTGGAGCTTTACCCAAGCAACGTGCTTTTTACCCGAGGAATAGAGATTAATTAAGGAAATGTAATCATGTATTGCATATTCAAAGTGAATTATTTAAACCCGGTTGATTGCTTTACCTTTTTAAGAAGAAAATAAACAATATTGATGGTTACATTTTCCCTGCTACTTGCGGGAAGGTAGTTAGATTAAATGCATTCTAAAATAGTCTGCCTCCAGGGCTGTCACAATATAAAATTAAAGCCTTCATTTTGCAAACTGTTGCTTTATTGGATTGATGTTAATGCCTGAAGCCAAGTGGCTGTCAGGTTTGGTTTAAAGGTGATGTTAATGCTACCAAGTGTTTACAGCCTCGAAAAATGGAAGCTAATTGCATTGGACAATCCCAGTTTTTCATCAGCCAGATTTGTAGCAGGGCACGGGATTAATACATTTTATGAATTTGATATGAACAATCAAATAGTCCCAAAGGATTCTGTCTCAAACACACTCAACCTAGTTCTGGTGCACCGGTATGTTAGATATAAAATCAAAGGACTAACAGAACAATGTATAGATACATTTTGTGAACATAATGGCGAGATATTGCAGTATTGGGGCATCTGATAGTGTCTGCCCTCAGTTAGATTTGCCTCTGCACCCGTCAGCTCAAAGAATGTTTGCCCACAAAGTTGCTGAAAGTGCAAGCTCTTATATGGTGTCATATTTGACCCCGCCTATTTCCACCTCATTAACATTGCCCATCTCCGTCCTTGCCTCAGCTCATCCGCTGCTGAAGCCCTCATCCATACTTTTGTTACTTCTAGATTTGACGATTCCAACGAACTCCTGGCTGGCCTCCCGCATTCTACCCTATGTAAACTAGAGGTGATCCAAAACTCGGCTGTCTGTGTCCTAACTCGCACCAAGTCCCGCTCACCCATCACCCCCTGTGCTCGCTGCCTGTGCTCTAACTCGCACCAAGTCCCGCTCACCCATCACCCCTGTGCTCGCTGCCCCGTGCCCTAACTCACATCAAGTCCCGCTCACCCATCACCCCCTGTGCTCGCTGCCCGGTGTCCTAACTCACACCAAGTCCCGCTCACCCATCGCCCCTGTGCTCGCTGCCCCGTGTCCTAACTCACACCAAGTCCCGCTCACCCATCACCCCCTGTGCTCGCTGCCCCGTGCCCTAACTCACATCAAGTCCCGCTCACCCATCACCCCTGTGCTCGCTGCCCCGTGCCCTAACTCACATCAAGTCCCGCTCACCCATCACCCCCTGTGCTCGCTGCCCGGTGTCCTAACTCACACCAAGTCCCGCTCACCCATCGCCCCTGTGCTCGCTGCCCCGTGCCCTAACTCACACCAAGTCCCGCTCACCCATCACCCCCTGTGCTCGCTGCCCCGTGCCCTAACTCACACCAAGTCCCACTCACCCATCACCCCCTGTGCTCGCTGCCCCGTGCCCTAACTCACACCAAGTCCCACTCACCCATCACCCCCTGTGCTCGCTGCCCCGTGCCCTAACTCACACCAAGTCCCGCTCACCCATCACCCCCTGTGCTCGCTGACCTACATTGGCTCCTCGTTAAGCAACACCTCGATTTCAAAATTCTCATCCTTGTTTTCAAATCCCTCCATGGCCTGGATGCAGAGATAGTGGATGCATTGGTTATAATCTACCAACATTTCCTGAATTCTGGAGAGGTCCCAGTGGACTGGAAAACTACAAATGTAACACTGCTATTTAAGAAAGGAGGGAGATAGAAAGCAGGAAACTATAGACCAGTTAGCCTAACATCTGTCGTTGGGAAAATACTGGAGTCCATAATTAAGGAAGCAGTAGCAGGACATTTAGAAAGCCATAATGCAGCCAAGCAGAGTCAGCATGGTTTTATGAAAGGGAAATCATGTTTGACAAATTTGCTGGAGTTCTTTGAGGATGTAACGAGCAGAGTGGATAAAGGAGAACCAGTTGATGTCATATATTTGGATTTCCAGAAAGCATTCGATAAGGTGCCACATAAAAGGTTACTGCACAAGATGTAGTGCAACAAAATTTGCAGATGACACTAAGATTAGTGGGAAAGCGGGTTGTGTAGAGGACACAGAGAGGCTGCAAAGAGATTTAGATAGGTTAAGCGAATGGGCGAAGGTTTGGCAGATGGAATACAATGTCGGAAAGTGTGAGGTCATCCACCTTGGGAAAAAAAACAGTAAAAGGGAATATTATTTGAATGGGGAGAAATTACAACATGCTGCGGTGCAGAGGGACCTGGGGGTCCTTGTGCATGAAACTCTTTTTGGTAAAATTTTGAAACTCTTGTGCATGAATCCCAAAAAATTAGTTGGCAGGTGCAGCAGGTAATCAGGAAGGCGAATGGAATGTTGGCCTTCATTGCGAGAGGGATGGAGTACAAAAGCAGGGAGGTCCTGCTGCAACTGTACAGGGTATTGGTGAGGCCGCACCTGGAGTACTGCGTGCAGTTTTGGTCATCTTACTTAAAGAAGGATATACTAGCTTTGGAGGGGGTACAGAGACGATTCACTAGGCTGATTCCGGAGATGAGGGAGTTACCTTATGATGATAAATTAAGTAGACTGGGTCTTTACTCGTTGGAGTTCAGAAGGATGAAGGGTGATCTTATAGAAACATTTAAAATAATGAAAGGGATAGACAAGATAGAGGCAGAGAGGTTGTTTCCACTGGTCGGGGAGACTAGAACTAGGGGGCACAGCCTCAAAATACGGGGGAGTCAATTTAAAACCGAGTTGAGAAGGAATTTCTTCTCCCAGAGGGTTGTGAATCTGTGGAATTCTCTGCCCAAGGAAGCAGTTGAGTCTAGCTCATTGAATGTATTCAAATCACAGATAGATAGATTTTTAACCAATAAGGGAATTAAGGGTTACGGGGAGCGGGCGGGTAAGTGGAGCTGAGTCCACGGCCAGATCAGCCATGATCTTGTTGAATGGCGGAGCAGGCTCGAGGGGCTAGATGGCCTACTCCTGTTCCTAATTCTTATGTTCTTATGTTCTTATGTTAGCTCACAGGGTTGAGGGTAATATATTAGCATGGATAGAGGATTGGCTAACTAACAGAAAACAGAGAGTCAGGATAAATGGGTCATTTTCAGACTGGCAAACAGTAACTAGTGGGGTGCCACAGGGATCAGTGCTGGGGCCTCAAATATTTATAATCTGTATTAATGACTTGGATGAAGGGACCGAGTGTAATGTAGCCAAATTTGCTGATGATACAAAGATGGGTGGGAAAGCAAATTGTGAGGAGGATGCAAAGAATCTCCAGAGATATAGCTGGGCTCAGTGAGTGAGCAAAAATTTGGCAGATGGAGTATAATGTGGGAAAATATGAGGTTATACACTTTTTGGTAGGAAAAATAAAAAAGCAAATTATTATTTAAATGGGAAGAGATTACAAAATGCTATGGTACAGAGGGACCTGGGGGTCCTTGTGCATGAAATGCAAAAGGTTAGTATGCAGGTACAGCAAGTAATCAGGAAGGCAAATGGAATGTTGGCCTTTATTGCAAGTGGGATAGAGTATAAAAGCAGAGAAGTCCTGCTACAACTGTACAGGGTATTGGTGAGGCCACACCTGGAGTACTGCGTAGAGTTTTGGTCTCCGTATTTAAGGAAGGATATATTTGCATTGGAGACAGTTAAGAAAAGGTTCATGAGGTTGATTCCTGAGGTGAAGGGGCTGTCATATGAAGAAAGATTGAGCAGGTTGGAACTATACTCATTGGAGTTTAGAAGAATGAGAGGTGATCTTATTGAAACATGTAAGATTCTGAGGGGTAGGGTAGATGCAGAGAGGATGTTTCCCCTCATGGGGGAATCTAGAACTAGTTTCAGAATAAGGGGTCACCCATTTAAAACGGAGATGAGGAGGAATTTCTTCTCTCAGAGAGTCGTGAATCTGTGGAATTCTCTGCCACAGAGAGCTGTGGAAGCTGGGTCATTGAATATATTTAAGGCGGGGATAGACAGATTTTTGAATGATAAGTGAGCCAAGGGTTGTGGGGAGTGGGCAGGGAAGTGGAGCTGAGTCCATGATCGGATCAGCCATGATATTATTGAATGGCGGAGCAGGCTCGAGGGGCAGAATGGCCGACTCCTGCTCCTATTTATTATATTCTTATGTTCTATCTCTGTAATCTCCTTCAGCCCCACAACCCCTCGAGATGTCTGCACTCTGCTAATTCTTGAGCATCCCTGATTATAATCGCTCCATCATTGGCGGCCGTGCCTTCTGTTTCCTGGGCTCCAAGCTCTGGAACTCCCTCCCTAAACCTCTCTGCCTCTCTTTCCTCCTTCAAGAAGCTCCTTAAAACCTACCTCTTCGACCAAGCTGCCCTAATTTCTACTTATGCAGCTCTGTGTCAAATTTGTGTCATATAACATTCTTGCGAAGTGCTTTGGGACATTTCACTGCGTTAAAGGCACTATATAAATACAAGTTGTTGTTGTTGTGTTGCCGGTTGAAAACAATGTGTTTTCTGGGTGAATGGTCACTCAGCCAGACTGTATGGAGACTTCCTTCGGAAGAAATTTTTTGTGAGCAGGTATCTTTTTCAAATATAATAGAGTTGTATAAGAGAAGTACCTTATACTGAAAGTAGCTGCCTGTCCTTTAATATTTAGTTAGTCGGGTCCTGTCTGCTGGTATTCTTTGACTCTTTCCAGTGACTGAGGCTGTACTGAACCTCTCGGTGATATTGCTGTGGAAACTCTGTCCAGGGCAGTGTGCTGTATTTTTAGTCTGTTGCAATTCAAAGTAAAGGTGAATTGTTGGAGCAGTAGTCTGTTATTAGAACAACTTCCAACATACATTACTGTAATCTTTCGAACAACATATTTAGATTCACCACCCATTTACAGCCCATGGGCAGAAACAATATCATTATAACAGTCTAACTCTATCTTTTGAATTGTTTTTGCAGAGCTGTCATGAACGGTGTTATAAGGAGATAGGTGATCTTATGCAACATTGAGTTGTTCTTGGCCTGAAACTTTTTTACCATCCTTGTCATTGTTAGTCTCCCGCCAAGCAGCCACTGAATGTACTTTACATGAGCACGCAGAGCGATAGAGTCACCTCTCCGAACAGTAGCTAGGAGAATGCTCTCAGCAGAATCGGAGTAAGCGCTGTGCACAATCTCGTGTCCATATCAAATCTCATAATAATTGACCCCATCTGTACTGTAGAATCCTTGAAGATGACAACATTCTCGAAATGAATAAAGCACGCTCATTTACCCGAGGAATCTTCTGAGAACTAGAGCCAAAAGCAGAACACATGTGTGACTTAAGGAAAGGGCTGTGGTGGTGATACATAAATATTTGTGCGAAACGCCTTTCCTATTGTAATGGAAAATTACATCAGTTT